>NC_056744.1:742561646-742839146 GCF_019279795.1 Protopterus annectens
ACACTTCATTTAGTGAACTTCACCAGTGAGTGGCAGATAAAGCTTTGCCTCTGTCTTTGTACTGTGATGAGTTTATGTATTACAGCAGAGATTTTAAGTGAAAGTTTTGCCTTGGCCATTGTGTTTATTATGTAATAATCATGTTTTAAAGGCCTCTTTGGAGCATCCCCAGTGGTACCTCTTCACATGAATCCATCACTCACTGACGCACTTCTACAGGTCAATAAAGTTCAAAGGGTAAGTGCTCAGACATGTTGAGTTGATGATATTGCAAATGTTTGTATAGCACATAAATTCTGATATCTTTTCTGTGGCAAGGAAGACCTGTGAAATACTAAGAACATTATAGCAGCTCACTAGGTGCAGTGAAGTAACATAAATCTGCTGGCATCAGCACTTTTTCCTTGATTGATTATGCACAAATAATCTATGCATTCAAATATTGCACAGTCCGGCTTTACCTGTGTGTTTAAGCTGTTCATTTATTTTGCCAGTTCTTTTTGTACCTCACCCCATTTTGTATGATTGTAGGCTAGCTGCCCTACATACATAGTGCCAAATGTCTTAATCTTGAGTGAACCTTTCAGAGTGGCTGGACAAAGACCACTAATGTGAATAGCTCATTTCTCAGCTATGATGACAGGTTTAATCCATGGTTCTGCAGTAGCCCATGACAGCAATTTGAGACTTTATTTATGGCAAGGCATCCCTTACTTCATGTGCAGTTTTCTGTTTAATGGTGTGCACAGAACTGTAAATGTATAAAAGTATACCAGCCATGCAAAGCTTATCCGTTATCTTTTTTCCCACTGCATTTCTCTCTTAACACTGTGACCCAGTATATTCCTTGTTCTATCATTTCAGCAGAAGGCATGATATTACAGCATTTGTCATTAATATGTTAATTGGATGACAGAACCTTTCTTTCTCAGACCTCTTTCAGTCATGACCCACTCAGAAGAACAAGGGTTAATGCAATATGTATGGATAATTTAATGTAGTTAACCAGCCACCATGTTTTTATGTGGTTAATATGTTCTCTAAATGTACTGACCTATTTTCTCCATTGCTGTTTTATGTTTTTCACCATATTCCTGTCCCACCTGCTCACTATTGGCTTAAAAAGATTGAGTAATTGCCAGATGCCTTTATTTGGAATTGCAAGCGTAAAAGAGTAAATAAGCCTGTGAGATCCACATATACAGATTATGCAGGTCTAGGCATTCCAGATTGGGGAAACTATGCTGGATAATTTTTATTAGCTCATTTTTTCCCCCTAGATCACAATAATCTTAAAATTTGAACCATTATTGAAGGCAAGTTGATGCATACCTTTTCCTTATGAGGCCTTAGTTTGGTAGCCCAAACATTTGCCAAAGCGTCTGAAGAATTGGCACGTTATCCTGTAGTTATGTAAAGTAATCTGCAAGCTTATAAATTGCTCTAATATCAGTGATACCTTTGTGTGGTAATCCTCATGTTATAATAGAAGGGCACTTCATAGCTAATGTTGAATGGGAGGCCAGAGGTATAAATTGGTTGTATAACTTACCACTGTAGTAGATGGTAATGATGATATATGGTCTCTAGGCCACCTTTCTTTACACACATACATAGGACCCCTTCTCCTCTTGACAGACATCTCCAATCCCAACTATCAGGTTTTGTGTATCCCACCTTTATTGTTTATTTATTACACACTTTAAAGATTTGTCAATCTCTTCAGTGGGCAACTGTATTTCTAATGTTGGGTATTGTGCAACTGTTAATGTTTCACATTTTTTGGAAGAGATTGGTAACCAAAAGTATATACCATATGCCTATGAAAAGGTAGATGTTCTTCGTGTTTCACTGTTGCAGTCAATATATTGGGGTAATCTGCTGGCAGGTTGCCCTCAGTCGGTCTGATTAACAAAGTCTTGGGTCCTGCGTCAGTTGCTGTCCCTTCTTCCATGACGTCAGGACGTCAGGGGTTTAAAACATGCAGCCAATGCCATTACACCAGTCTTTCTTGCTGTGCGGTGCCCGAAGCAGAAGCAGTTCGCAAGTGCCGGTCGGCCGACTCCTGAAATTTTCGTTTTCGAGTTTCAAAACCGAAGTCTTCAACTTAAAGCTAAGCACCCCATTGGGGAAACTTTTTCTTGCTACTTACCGATGTCAGTAAAAGTTAATAATTGCATTACTTGTGGAAAGCAAATACCTTATAAATATTTTCATTCCTACTGTATTCCTTGCCTAGGCCCTGACCATGACGTACCTTGCTGTCGATTTTGTGCTTTGTTTAACCAACGCACTATCCGTTGTCGGTACATTTTTGCCACTAAATATTTCGGTTCTCGGTTTAATTATCCAGAAATCACGTCGGTTAGCAATCCGACTACCGGGATTCCAAAAAAACGTAAAGATAAAGACAGAGACAGGCCGTTGAGGTCCAAAATTGCCGACGATGCTTCTCCTAAGCAAGTCACCAGTTCGCCGGTACTCACTGAGGCGCTTTCGCAGCCCCTGATACCCGCTACTTCTGACTCGTAGGCCTCTACTGAGACCCATTCAGAGTCCGGTATGCTGAGAGATACTTCAACTATGGAACCAGCAGATGTCTCTACCTTGGATGTGTCCGGAGCCGCTGTGCAGGCACTGGCTTCTGAGGGTGTATTCAGGCCTACAGACTTGCATATTAAACCAACTCCACCTTCTATACTAAGGCCTAAATCTCATTCTATACCTAAAAAAACAACTCCCAGGCCACATGTTCAGGCCCCTATGCCTAAAAAACAAATGATCAAAATGTCTGAAGATCTTATTACTCTAATCAAGGGTAGTCAACCCCCCCCCCCCCTTCTATGAGGCCTAGGGCTGAGCTTGACTATGAGTCTTCTGATCATGACTCTGCTTCTTCTGATTCTTCTAATGACCTGGATTTGTCCATAACTACTTATGAGGATTCTGATGCAGAGGATTCCATTCCCTCTGCTTCCCCCGAGGACATTTATTTTGGGGAAACTTTACATACCTTAAGGGAGCATTTCCATTGGGAAAGTCATACATTTTCTGAATCAAAAAAGAGGCTTAGGGATTTCCTTCTTCTCCCTCAGCATAGACCATTGGTTATACCTCCTGTACTAGACATTGTTGATGATGTGTTTTTGGAATCCAGTACAGCCCCTGATTCCTTGCCTCTGGCTCCTAGTAAACCTGACAGGTACTACAGGGTTCCTGAGTCCCACAAGTTTCTTTTCAAAAATCCAGTTGCAGATCCAGAAACCATTTCTCAGGGGCCCAAGGGCATTAAGGCTTCTACTGCTAAAAATCCTACCCCTTCTGATAGAGACTCAAGGGCACTGGATAGATGGGGTAAAAAGGTTTATACTACTGCAACCTTGGCAATCAGGGCTTTAAACTGCCAATTTCATATGTTAAAATATCAACAGCATATTAACGGACTGCTTAAACAGAAAATTATGTTGATCTATGACTGTATGGAAAATAAAGATTTACAGGATTTATTGCATTCTGCTTAACAAGTTGGAAAATATACTTTGCAATGTGGTTTTGATTCTTTAGAGGCCTCTTGCAGGGCTGCAGTTACTCGGTCTGTGCTTAGAAGGCATGCTTGGCTTAAGGAGCAATCTCTGCCTGACCATGTTAAAGCGAAATTGTTGGATGCTCCTTTAAATCAGGACCGCCTGTCTGGCAATAAGGCTGAAGAAGTTCTAAAAAAGATGGAAGATAAAACTGGTCACCACTCCCACAAGAGGGGAAAACATATTGGACCTCATCATCACCAACATGTCCCATACCAGAGGTATACCCCTCATTGGTAAGATCTGACCATAAATTAATCACTATGGACATCCATATCCCGTCCCCACCCCCAGCAAAGGAAACCACAGTCAAAAACTTCTCAAAAGCAAACTTCCCACTTCTCAAAACTGAGGTGGAATCCTTCAAAGCCCCAGGGCCAGTGGAAAATACGGCCCAAACCGCAGAATCCTACTCTGTGTACACTTCATTTAGTGAACTTCACCAGTGAATGGCAGATAAAGCTTTGCCTCTGTCTTTGTACTGTGATGAATTTATGTATTATAGCAGAGATTTTAAGTGAAAGTTTTGCCTTGGCCATTGTGTTTATTATGTAATAATCATGTTTTAAAGGCCTCTTTGGAGCATCCCCAGTTGTACCTCTTCACATGAATCCATCACTCACTGACGCACTTCTACAGGTCAATAAAGTTCAAAGGGTAAGTGCTCAGACATGTTGAGTTGATGATATTGCAAATGTTTATATAGCACATAAATTCTGATATCTTTTCTGTGGCAAGGAAGACCTGTGAAATACTAAGAACATTATAGCAGCTCACTAGGTGCAGTGAAGTAACATAAATCTGCTGGCATCAGCACTTTTTCCTTGATTGATTATGCACAAATAATCTATGCATTCAAATATTGCACAGTCCGGCTTTACCTGTGTGTTTAAGCTGTTCATTTATTTTGCCAGTTCTTTCTTCCAAGACATTTCTTCCCACTTCTCAAAACCGAGGTGGAATCCTTCAAAGCCCCAGGGCCAGTGGAAAATACGGCCCAAACCGCAGAATCCTTTACAAATGCATTCTATGGATACCTACAGGAATGCATGGATCGTGCTATCCCAAATAAAACCAAGACATACTCCTCCAAAGGCAGGAGACCTGTCTGGTGGACCCCAGCAATAAATAAACTGTACAACAGAAGGAGGAAACTACTGCATGATAGAGCAAAATCCCTGAAAGGGAAGGCAACTCTGATCAGTACTAGCAAGAAACTACGATCCCTCATAAAATCATCTAAGGATAGCTTCGAAAGAAAAATTTATTTTATTTTATTTATTTTACATTTGTTGACCGGGCTAGTCTAGCTGGATATATGTCCATTTTTAGTAGAGGCCCGGGGAGGAGATAGCTCGCTATAAAATTTTTAATGATACTAGTAAAAACTGTACAAGAACTACATGCAAAGATAATAACATAATAATAGGCTAAAAACATTTTGAAAAAAAAAACAAGTGGTACAAAAGTGATGGAGTGAACAAAGTATTGTAGAATATGACAACAAGAAGTATACAATAAACATGTACAGAGAGAGGGGATAAGGAAAAATAGATGAAAAGAGTGAACTTAGTCAGGGGTGAAGTAAGTCAGATGACGAGGTGCTCTCTTTTAGAGAGAGAGACTGAGGAATAGATGAGAGTTCAGAGGGAGGGAAGCAGGTTCCAATATTTTCCAACAGTTGAACAGAGAGAGTCTCCGGCCTTGTTGTTTGTTGACTTGACAGTGTTTATAAGAAGTTTGTGTGCAGATCTCAGGGAATGTTAGTTGCTGCTGTTATTCCAGCCAGCCTAGTGGTTGGTTCTTAGTACAGTTGTGGGGTCTGTTCTGGTTTCTTGTTGTGGTCTGAGTTTTGGTTGTTAGTTTTTTTTTTTTTTTTTTTGTTTTTTGATTTTTTGATAAAGAAGAGGGGAAGGGAAGGAGAGGAGGGATGAGATAAGATGGATTCCTAGATAGTCTGGATAGATTCTGAGTTTGAGAGAGAGAGCCTTTTTTTTTTGTTTTTTTAGTGTGTGTTGTTAATATGGGGCATCGTTGTTAGGGTTGTTGTCATTGTAATGCCTAGTAGTTAGTTAGTAAGTACTCTTGGTATATGTGGTGTGCCATTTGTTGATGTATAGTAAAATCAATGAGGGGAGATTTGCTCAAGGTGTAAAGAGGAGCAGTTTAGTTTTTTTTTTAGGTTGAGTAGTAGACAATGCTGGGAAATCTCTTCTCTAGAGAGTTAAATGTGTTGTGTGTGTGAGAGGGTGTGTGTGTGAGATGGATGAACAGATAAGCGAATCGCTTGCTCGTCTGCATGTATATACATGTGCTTGGAGCCACATGGTGGTAGGTCATTGATAAATAAAGAAAATAGGAGATGTGTGGGACTCCAATGTTGACAGGTAGCTGGGAGGATAGAGTTCCAGAGTACTGCTTGATGTCTGTTTTTTAAGTAGGACTTAAACCAGTTAATAGATTGGGTATCAATTGATGTGGCAGACAGGTTCAGTGCAAACTTCACCCCCCCCCCCCCCCAAATGAGCAAATGACTATCCCAACAGAGTGTAGCCTCCCTGATATCACAGATGCACAGGTGAGAGCTGCCCTCTCCAAAGCAAAAAACACAGCATCAATGGGACTGGACGGTGTCCCGGGCTGTGTTTTACATGCGCTCCAAGAACAACTGAACCCTCACTTAAAATCACTGTTCAGTCTCAGCCATACAACAGGATATGTACCCAAAGAATGGTGTACAGCAACAGTGGTCCCACTCCATAAAGGTGGTGCCACAACGGACCTGGAAACTATCGCCCTATAAGCCTAATTAGCCTGGACTGCAAAGCTATGGAGCGTATCATCATGGAACTCATAAACAAAGACATTGGGAACCTCCAAACACTGGATCCTACCCAATTTGGCTTTGTTAAGGGCAGATCTTGCCTCTTGAACCTGGTCAATTTCTTTGAAACTGTCACCAAGGCCATAGACAAAGGGAAGGTAGTCCACACAGCCCACCTTGACCTTGCAAAAGCCTTCGACACAATACCCCACTCTGGCATCATAAATAAGCTCACCAGCTTAAATATCAACCCCTATGTCACAAGATGGGTTGCAAACTGGCTTAGGGATAGAACCCACATGGTCAGAATTGCAGGTGCCATGTCAGACTCTAAACCAGTTACAAGTGGCATCCCACAAGGCTCAGTCCTGGGACCTCTCTTGTTCGGTATATATTTCTCTGAGGTACAGGCTAACACAGGAGGACTATGGCTGACAAAGTTTGCAGATGACTGTAAACTGGGGGCCATAATCAATTGTTAATTAATTGTGCCTGCTGACACAAGCATCCTCCAAAAAGGTCTCACAGAGATGGATAACTAGTGCCAGAGCCATGGCCTAAAGCTAAATGCCAAAAAGTGCATAGTCATTCCCTTTGGGAAAAACAAAGTGCCCACAAATTACCACATAGGTGGTAATCCATTAAGTACGGAAGAAGTAATTAGAGATTTGGGGACCCAAGTAGATTGCAATCTCTCCTTTGACAATCACATTGCCAAAGTGGTTAGAAAGACATTCTATATAGCCCACCTTATCATGAAGGGATTCACATCTAGAACAAGAGAGGTCATTGTGACCCTCTACTCATCACTTATCAGGCCCATAATTGAATGCAATGCCCCATTTGGGATGTACCTTACCCGACACCTGCTACAACTAGGAAGACCCCAAAAGTACCTCACCAAGAGGATCAAGGGACTCAAACAGATGCCGTACGCAGTTAGGCTAAAGAAACTCCAGCTCTACTCAGTTGCTTACCACCTACTCAGAGGCGATCTGTGCCTGAGGTATAAAGCCATGTCCATCCCAGAATTAATGGACATGCTCCACCTCAAAAAATCCAAGTCCATCAGAACTACACACTCCAGTGACTTAAACCTCAGCACAGAAATAAATAGAACTTGCTGGAGGGACAGATTCATATCCCAGAGGCTCCCCTCACTCTGGAACAAAATCCCAATCCATGTCAGACAGAGCTTCTCAATGACCCTCTTCAAGAAGAATCTTGACATTTGGATGGGAGATCGTATATTTACCCCTGGGATCTCTTCTGTGTCACTGCTAGACAGAGGCACAGTAAACTAACCTTAAATGGGCTATCTTCTGTGACCTAATATACAGAGGCACAGTCAACTAATTTAAGAAGGGTGGCGAAAGCCAAACACACTCTGGCTAGGCTTGTAAATGCCCTAGGGCAGATAGCCTAGTATCAACCTATGAACCTATGAACCTATAAATCTATGCAAACTGTAAAATATTTCTTGCAAGTGCAACCTCCTAGGTTTAGTAGGCACTGGCCTACTAAGAATTGGTCCTTTCCAGCTCCTCTCAAGCCAAACCCAGACACACCAAAAGCACGAGGTTTCAGTCCCAGGGGACTCTCAGAACTAAGCAATGGGGGGCCTCCACTTCCAAATCAGGAAATAACAAGACACCCCCCCATTGGTAAACAGTCTCAATGACGTTCCTTTAAAATTACCAAGCACTTACCTTTTAGTCGCCCCTTTGGGGGAAAGATTGCTCTTCATGCAAAAAACTGGGAACTCATAACCCAGGACAAATGGGTTTTAAATATAGTGTCCCAGGGATACAGATTTCATTTCCATACGTTGCCAACACCAAACGGGTGGCCAGACCTGCCCCCAAATCAGTGGGCAGAGGCCCAAAAACAAGTGCTTTCCCTCTTAAACATGGGGGCTACTCAACCAGTACCAGAAGAAGAAAAGGGACAAGGTTTCTATTCCAGGCTTTTCCTGGTACCCAGAAAAGACAAATCATGGCATCCAGTTCTGGACTTATCTACTCTAAACACCTTTCTGGACATTCCAAAATTCAAGATGCTGTCTTTTCACCAGTTACTTTCTATGCTAGGTAAAGATGCCTGGTTGGCAAATCTAGATTTAAAAGAAGCTTACCTGCATATCCCAATCAGGGAATCTTGCAGAAGATACCTACGCTTCAAAGCAGGCTACTTGCATTATCAGTTCTCTGCACTGTCCTTTGGCTTGTCTACTGCACCCAGGGTATTCACAAAGTGCCTAGCTCCAGTAATTGCATTTTTCAGGCAAAGAAATATTCAAATATATCCATACCTGGACAATTGTCTAATTCAGGTAGAAAACAAGACCACACTTCTAAATCATCTGGCATTTGTAAAAAGGGTTCTAACTTGTGTGGGGTACACCATAAATGAAAAGAAATCACAACTGGTACCCTCTTAACAGATTACATTCCTGGGTGCAAGCTTGAATACAACTGCCCAGACGTCTTTCCTCGTGCCAGAAAAGCAAATTCATTTGGTAACTGACTTCAAACAAATGGCCACAAAAACCCTGCTATCTACAAGACAAATACTGCAAGCCTTGGGGTTCATGGCCTCCTGCATTCTTCTAATTCCATATGCATGACTGCATATGAGGAAACTTCAGAGGTACTTAAAAAGTCTATGGAGTCAACATTGTCACAGCCTGGAAATAGTGATTCCTGTCATACCTTGCCTACGCCTGGAGTTACTATGGTGGGCAGAGGCCTGCCACCAAAACAAGGGACTACCATTCACACTACCCCATGCCACCCAAACCCTAACTACAGATGCATCAGACTATGCATGGGAGGCTCACCTAGCAGGGAAGTGCATTCAGGGCAAATGGAACCCAAATCAAATGCACCTACATATCAATAAAAAAGGAATGTTAGCTGTACAAAATGCTCTGATAGCCTTCAAGGACTACATTCTTTCAGGACAACTAATGGTAAAGATGGACAACACCACGGTTATGTGGTACATAAACAAGCAGGGGGGTACACATTCCTACCCCCTGTGCAGACTAGCCATGCCATTGTGGAACACGGCCTTGAGCTACCAAGTGCACCTACAAGCTCAATTCCTGCCAGGAAAATTGAATACACTGGCAGATGGACTAAGCAGAAATCTCATGGACCCACACAAGTGGAAACTGGAACCATGGATTTTCAACATGTTGACAAGCAAATGGGGGAGCCCAGACATAGATCTATTTGCCTCCCCCCAGAACCACCAGTTGGACAAAGTTTAAGCAAGGACTTCCCTCAAAAAAGCCTGGAAAGTGGATGCTCTATCCTTCAGCTGGAAAAACCTATCAGTCTACGCCTTTCCCCCTCTGCCTCTGCTCTCCAAAGTCCTGCTAAAAGTCAAACAGGACAAACCAAGAATGATTTTGATTGCTCCAGACTGGCCACGTCAACACTGGTACCCACTCCTGTGCAGTGTGTCACAAATATCTCCATGGCACCTGCCTCAGACACCTTCCTTGCTGTCTCAGCAGGAGAACCAAATTCTGCACCCTCAGCTCCCAACATTGAACCTTGCAGCTTGGCTAATCACTTAAATTCACAATTAGCATCCCTCAGCAAACCTGTGATGGACGTCATCTTGGAGGCGAGAAGACTTAGTACTAGAAAATCTTATGCTGACAAATGGAAAAGATTCTGTGCCTGGAACCTATCTTTAGGGATGAGCACAGCAGCACCCAATTTACCTCAGATTTTGCAATACTTAACTGAGATGCTTCACAAGGGCCTGTCTTTTTCCTCTATTAAAATTCACGCTTCAGCTTTTTCAGCTCATTGTAACACAGAACCACCCCTCTTTTCTCATCCTCTGCTCAAGCAGTATCTCAGAGGGGCAAAGAACTTGAGGCCACCCAGGAGAGCCCCTACCCCTGCCTGGGACCTTAACTTTGTTTTGGAGAAGCTCACTCTACCTCCTTTCAAGCCAGGTGCTACTGCAGACTTAAAATTTCTTTCTTGGAAAACAGCCTTCCTCTTAGCAATCACTTCAGCTAGAAGGATATCTGAATTACAGGCCCTTATGGCAATGGAGCCTTTCATCATCTTTCATGTAGACAGGGTATCTCTGAGGACCAATCCATCCTTCATGCCCAAGGTGGTTTCCAGTGTTTCTCTTAATCAGTCCATTCATTTGCCAACCTTCTATCCCAATCCACAGAACAAAGGGGAACGGATTCTGCATTCCTTGGACGTGCACAGATAACTTAAATGCTACTTGGACAGAACTAAATTTCGAAGAAAATCTGAACAATTGCTAGTAGCATTTGCTGCTGGGGCAGAGGGAAAGGCTATTTCAAAACAAACCATTTCTAAATGGATAAGCCCATTGCATTCATTTCTGCTATAAGTACCATGGAAAACCTATCCCCCAGGGGATCAGATCTCACTCCACCAGGGCTGCATCTACTTCTGCAGCCTTTCTCAGAGGTGTTCCTACCAGGGATATTCTAGAAGCTGCTACCTGGAGTTCTGTACATACTTTCACCAAGCATTATCATTTACCAATTTTCTCTAAATCTAGAGCTGGCTTTGCCACTGCTGTCTTGCAGGGCCTTATAGCTGGTCCTAATGCTGTATAAATTCCTCCTCCCAACCATAGCTTTGGGAATCTACCCAAGTGTAATGACTGCAACAGTGTAACACAAAGAACATAGTACAGTTGTGTACACTTACCATAAATGTAGATGTTCGAGTGTATTCACTGTTGCAGTCCTGGATGTCCTTCATGGATGCATCTGCAGTCATAACAACTGGGTTGTGGTCCGCTTTGGCTGATGTCACTTCACCCGACGTCATCTCTGCTGGTATAAAGGCATCAGCGGTCGGTCAGATCCAGAGATTACTACACCCTTTCTTGCCTCAGCCGATGTCAGAAAAAGTCAATAACTGTTTAACTTGTGGGAAACAAATACCTCATAAAGATTTCCACTCTTACTGTTTGCCTTGTTTAGGCCCAGACCGTAGCAGCCTGTTCGCCTGTGCTCATTCAACCGGCTGAACAGTTTTGGATCCTCCGACTACCCAAATTGTTAAAACGCGAAGAAAGAAAGACCACTGGTCGGTCCACGTTTCGCCGAAACCATGGTTAAGCAAATCGAGATGTCTCGGTTTTCGCAAAACCGAAAACTGATCAAAGTACAGCTGAATCAATGACTACTACTGAGGTTCCTGCTACCTTACTTGAATCGGCCTCAGAAATTTTTCCTACAACAGTGGTTACTAGTGACTTATCAGACACCATCCCTTTGATGTCTCTGGTGCTGCTAGGCCTCCTGCAGCCATGTCTATTAAGGCCTTTGCCAGGGCTAAAGCAGCCAAATCTACTAAATCAGTGCCTGTTAAACCCCTTCAACCAGGCCCTCTTCTAGTTCACAAATGCTTACTCTGGCAGAAGATTTAATATCTTTCTGATGATTCGGATGACTCAGATATTACAGACCAGCCAGAGGCTCCTTTCTCCAATTATGAAGACTCAGATGCTGAAGAATCCATTCCAGCTGCTTCTCCACCAGAAGAATTCTCCTTTGGGAAACCTTACATGCCATACAATTCCAATGGCAGGAACAGGATTTCTCAGATTCCAGAAAAACACAGGCACTTAGCTATACTGCATTTAATGATGTCTGCACTGCACCAGATTTGCCAAACCAGATAGATTTTACAGGGTACCAGACACTCATCATCACCTATATAAGGCCTATATCCCAGGACCACAGCAAAAACCCTATTCCTTCTGAAAGGGAAGCCAGGTCTTTAGACAGATGCGGCAAAAAAGTTTACACCTCAGCTACTCTCTCAACTAGAGCTTTAAACTGTCAGTTTCACATGATACAATACCAAGAGTTTATGCTTGATCAGTTAACTAGAAAGCTATCCTCTGATGACTCTATAGATAAGAAATATGTATTAGAAATGGTAAATAACATCCAACAGGTTAGTAACCATTCCTTAAAATGTGGCTATGATGCACTGGAGGCTTCATTTAGATCAGCCATGACTGGCACAGTGATAAGAAGACATGCATGGCTGAAGGAACAGGTCTTACCGGATCATGTTAAAGCTAAGTTATTAGATGCTCCTATGGATAAGGCCAGTTTGTTTGGTACACCTGCCCAGCAGGTAATGAAGAAAATGGAAGAAAAGGCAAAATCTGTACAAACGGTCAAAGATTTCTTTCAGGTTCAGCCCCCAAGGTTTAGCAGGAACTGGCCTGCCAAAAATTGGTCCTTTCCTGACTCCACTAGATCCCAAAGGGGCAGGAATAGACGTTCCAGAGGCAGAAATCAATCCAGAGGGGGTGCCTACAGAGGACGACAGTGGCAAGGTAATAACAGAGGCACAGGCACAGCCACTACCACTACAACAGCACAATCACAGTGACTTGATTCTAACTCCGCCTACCAGGGAACAAATAGCAGAAAATTAACCTTATTTTCCAAGAACTGGCACTATATCACAAAAGACAAGTGGATTTTGCAAACCATAGACCAAGGTTACCGGTTCCACTTCCACACTTTACCAGTCAAAGAGGAATGCCAAACCTGCCTCCAAATCAAAAACAGAAGCTCTACAGCAGATAATGCAATTAACAAAGATGAGAGCTGTGGAAAGAGTACCAAGAACAGAACAAGGCAAAGGATTCTACTCCAGACTATTCCTAGTTCCAAGAAAGGAAAAAGTTGACCTGTCCACCTTAAATACATACATCATTGTCCCAAAATTCAAAATGCTGACCCTACAGCAACTTCTATGCTGGGCAAGGAGTGTTGGCTGGTAACTCTAGATCTCAAGGAGGCATACCTGCACGTCCCCATTCGACCAATTTGCAGAAGATACCTCAGATTTCTTGCAGGATCAGAGCACTATCAATTCTCAGCATTGCCCTTTGGCTTATCTAGTATTCACAAAATGCCTGGCATCAGTAAATCCAAATTTACCCATACCTGGACGACTGCCTGCTACAAGGGACAACAAAAGCAAGCTGACAACAGATTTACAAAGGGTCATTTACTTGCTACAAGCACTGGGATACACAGTCAATTTACAAAAGTCAAGGCTGATACCATCCCAAACAAGGACATTCTTGGAATTGGACACAGTAAAGCAAATGGCATTCCTAACTGCAGAAAAACAAAAAGATCTCCTCTTTACTTCTTGGCACTAACAAGACAGAACAAGCTAACAGCAAGAAAAGTTCTGCAGGCCTTGGGCTTCATGGCATCATGCATTATCTTGGTTCCACATGCCAGACTACATATGAGAAAACTACAGTGGTACCTAAAGAATTTATGGTCACAACACAGGCACAGCCTAGAAGCAGAAATCCCACTAATCCCATGCCTAAAACAGGAGTTCCTATGGTGGGCTCAAGCATGCCAGTCAAACCCAGGCCTACCCTTTCACAACTATCAAGCAAGCCAAACCATCACAACAGACGCCTCAGACCTAGGATGGGGGGCTCACATGCTGGACAAATGCGCATAAGGATTGTGGAGGACCAGCTTCACCTGCACATCAACCTAAAAGAAATGCTGGCAGTAAAACTGGCAATCCAAAATTCAGACCATTTCTCAAAGAAGGCCATTTGATGATAAGGACAGACAACACCACAGTCATGTGGTACATCAACAAACAGGGAGGCACTCATTCATACCCCCTATGCAGAATGACTTTGGACCTTTGGAACCTGGCACTCAGCTACAACATCCAGTTACAGGCAATATTTGTACCGGAAAGGAGAATACTCTAGCAGACATGTTAAGCAGAACCACCTCGGATGCTCACGAATGGATGCACATCTTCAAGACCATCTCAAAGAAATGGGGAATGCCACAGATAGATCTCCTCTCAATCACCAGCTCAAAAATTCTGCACAAGGACATTCCACCCACTTGCATGGAAAGTGGATCTCCTTCAGCTGGGAAGGTCTGACAGCATATGCATTCCCACCTCTTCCCTTGATACACAAGGTATTACTAAAAATCAAGGAGGAACGTCCAAGGATAACCCTGATAGCTCCAAACTGGCCAAGACAACACTGGTACCCATTGCTGAGGAGGATGTCTCGACAAAATGTGGTCAATACCCCTGATGCCTTTGATGTTAACTCAGAACAACTACAGCATCATGCATCCAAACCTAAAGCAACTGACTGCATGGAACATCACATAGCAGCAACAAATCCAGAACTTTCCAAAAGGGTTAAAGACATTATCCTTGAAGCCCGCAGACCTTCAACAAGAAGGAACTATCCAGGAAAATGGAAAAGGTTTGTCATTTGGAGTGCTGAAAGAGGAAAAGATGTGTCGAATATAGATATTGCTAACATTCTGGAGTATTTGGCAGAGCTTCTACATACAGGCCTGTCCTATTCCTCCATCAAGATACATGCATCAGCTATTTCAGCAGAATACAGCTTTGATCCACCTGTCTTTTCACATCCTTTACTCAGGCAGTTCCTCAGAGGGATCAAGAATGTAAAACCTCCTAGGAAACCACCTCTGCCAGCTTGGGATTTGAACTTTGTGCTAGAAAAGTTGACACTCGCACCTTTTGAACCAGCAGCAACAGCAGACCTGCAGCATCTATCATGGAAAACTGCTTTCCTACTGGCAATAACCTCAGCAAGGAGGGTTTCTGAACTTCAGGCCCTAATGGCAGTACAACCCTTCCTAATCTTTCACCAAGATAGAGTGTCCATAAGGACTAATCCTACATTTATGCCTAAGGTGGTATCCAGAGTGTCTTTAAACCAGGCAATCCACCTACCTACCTTCTTCCCCAACCCACAAAACAGAGGGGAAAGAATGCTGCATACCTTGGATGTACATAGACAGCTTCGCTACTACCTGGACAGAACAAAAAGTAACAGAAAAACTGACCAGCTTTTTGTAGCCTATGCAACAGGAAGGGAAGGAAAAGCTATTTCCAAACAGACATTCTCCAAATGGATAGGAAATTGCATACGATTCTGTTACTCCTTCCATGGAAAACCAATTCCACAGAACATAAGGCCTCATTCTACAAGGGCAGGACATTATTGAAGGCTACTTGGACCTCGCATACATTTGCCAAGCATTATAATTTACCTCTGTATTCCAGATCCAGAGCAGGGTTTGCCACTGCTGTACTGCAAGGGATCCTAACCACACCATAATCTATTCTTCCTCCTCCCTAGTTGGCTATGGTATTCTACGACTGCAGATGCATCCATGAAGGACATAGTACAGTTTTGTACCTACCATAAATGTAGATGTCCGAACTGGATAGCATCTGCAGTCATCCTTCCCTCTTTGGTACTCCTAGGGTATTTACCCTCCTAATAGCTAGCTGGTGAAGTCTCTTATGGTGTATTTGTTTGTATATATGTACATACATGCTTATTTTTGTGTTTGCCTTCTATCTTTTGGAAACATTGGCATTTACCCAAAATTTAGCCTTCCAAGAGGGCAACTGGCATCTGGGGCAAGAAACACTGAGGACCAGCAGAGATGGGTGAAGTGCGACATCAACAACCCAGTTGTTATGACTGCAGATGCTATCCAGTTCGGACATCTACATTTATGGTAGGTACAAAACTGTACTTTACCCTCCCTCCAGCCCCCTGTTTTCTCTGTCAATACCTCTACTTTCTTTTTCTATGCTTAAAAGCCTTTTTGATGTATTTGCTTTTAGTTGGAGGTATATTTTTCTGTTTTTAATTTTACTTTGCTCCCCATTTGGGGGGCACCTGTCATCTGGGGCAAGAAAAAACTGATGTAATGGCATTGGCTGCATGTTTTATACCCCTGACAACCTGATGTCATGGAAGAAGGGACAGCAACCGATGCAGGACCCAAGACTTTGTTAATCAGGCCGACTGAGGGCAACCTGCCAGCAGATTACCCAAATGTAATGACTGCAACAGGCATAATGGCTGTTGTATTCCTGGTTCTGAGTCGTTAGATGGAATGAATAATATTGGAACATGTATGGCTTGTGTCTCTCATAAATTCAGTTGTACTTCATAAGATGTGGGAATGCATGCAGGTGTCCAAAATTTGACTTAGGATAGTAGCTTGGGTTGAAGTAATAATGGAAGTTAATGCTCCCCAGATTTGTTTCTTTGTATGGGTTGCTATGATGATTGCCATATTCCACTGTGGTGTGAGTCTATTTTAATTCAGAGTGGATAAATCCTGAGGCATAAATTTTAGATAATTCAGAGGGGTAACACACTTGCTATAGTATGCTGTCAGAGTGTTGGCCATACTAATGAGTCTGCCAGTTTTACTGTAAGAAGGAATGTAATGTCTCTATGGTCTTCTTTTGTCCTAGGCTTAGAATCTGTACAAGTATAGCAGAATATTGTGTTATAAAGCTTTGTTTCTCATACTGTTTATTTATGTGGCTCTGCTTTTGGTCATTTTTGTATAGATTAAGATTACAAATTGTTCTGTTATAGTCACCTAGCTATTTATCAACTATCCATAGGTTGTTTAAGACCTCTACACTACCTTACTTTTGTACATAGTTATCAATTATGATCGGTTTGATGATGTGTAGTTATTACCTGTTTGTTCTGAGTGTTCATCATATTTTTCTTGAATCTGTTTTGGCATTTTAGACTGGCTGTTCTAAATGAAGCCTCTTACCA
Source organism: Protopterus annectens (assembly GCF_019279795.1). Lineage (NCBI taxonomy): Eukaryota > Metazoa > Chordata > Ceratodontiformes > Protopteridae > Protopterus > Protopterus annectens. Next base: position 742,578,738 of record NC_056744.1, read on the forward strand.
TTGTATTTTATAGGTATGTTGATCAGTTAATAATGTGCTGAAAAAATGTATTGACCTCCAGTGATTAAGTACCATCTACTGACTTTTGCAATTCAGGGAAGATATGGTATTAATAAATAACAGAAGTTAAATCTTATTGCATATAAACTTATTCATACGATGCAGTCCAGTGATTCTCATTTGACTGGCCACACTCCTTGTAGCTTTATTCTGTTTAGTTATTTATTTTGTTTGCATTTGTTTTCCAGGGTAAAGTACTGATCTTCGTAGACCTTTTTCACACTCAGCCTGGGAGCGGCGTCTGGTTAAATGACTTACTTGATTCATGCAATTAGGCAATGGAGGCTCAGGGAACCAAACCTTGTACCTCTAGACCATAGGACTTGTTTATTAGCGTCTCCTTAATCTTCTAAGCCAACTTCCAGACTTTGAGAGAGATTCTGGGATTAATTAGTGAAGAAGCCAGTTTATTTTGCTTACAGAATACCCTTTACAGCATATCCATTCCCGAATGTCATACCTTTGATGCTAGTTAGCTAAACCTCTTTGGTATTCATGAAAACGTACTGCTCAAATTGCTCTAATGGGTGGTAGCAAAATGTGCACTGGTGGTTTCTGTCCAAGAAATTCAACTGTTTGTTATCTGAAGAAGAATGCATTAGACATGCACTATAGGTTCTTTCAGTTTTCAAACCCTGCACCTTGTGTTTGTAAGGCAAACACCTTAACCATTAGGCCACCCTCCCAACCAGATGTTGTCAGATGTGTTGACAAATTCCACTCTACCAGAGACTGGCTTTCCACATGGGAAAGAATCATAAGCTCACTGTGCAGTGCTCCTAGACTGAAACATTACTTATTTAATTAATTATGATTTATTTCTAGGGTCTCAGGGTCTTTCAAAAGTAAGAGTGCACTGTTTTATTGGTAACTGCAGTATACGTGCTCATGAACAAATCATACAATAGTATCAAGAGCTTCATTGTTATATACAATCACTCCTGCAGGCATACCTCTCATCTGTCCCTGATTTTGCCTTATATTTTTAGACTGACCCTCATAAAATGATTTTTTTCTGATAAATCATTAAAAATTACAGTCATTCAATAATGCCCGACATTAAAGTTTCATATTTCTCATTCTTCAGAAAATGCATTTTGATGCAAAACACGTGCTGTATTAATTTTCAAAGTGAATTAGAGTAACATTTACACACTGTCCCTGCTTTGGGTCCTTAGTTCCTCATTACTTCTGGTTTTATTTGGAACTGTGCAGCAAACATGTTAAAAGAGATGTGACTGTAGGTATGCCTGAAAGGATGGTCTTTGGGCATATTGTTACCTCATTTTATTATGCCACTTGTGAAAGTCCACCAGCTTCCTCAGCAGATCATATTGCCCTGTTTGGGGGCAAATCATAAATTGTTTCTTCATTTAAGAGATAATGCATCAATATTCTTTGAAGTGGCTGACCACAAGATACCTCAACAACAAGAAAGACAACTTTGTGGAATGAGGAATTATGTAAGCAGCAGTTTTTGATCTTCATGCTGTGGTAGAACCCTTACAGAAACCATACGTATTGCCCAGAGAATCCCACACATTCTGCCATGTAGTTTTGCAGTAATTTATAATAATTCTATATTTTATTAAGTATGTAATAAGTAGACAGCAAGGCTCTATGAAAACATCACTTGAATTAGTTTACATTATTAGTAAGATATACTGATAAGATTGTGATTGCCTCTTTATTAAACTGAATTAAAACATGTTGATTGATTTGCTTTGACTTTGTCAAGGAAATGATTCAGAGTTATGAAAAACTATAGCCATTTTGTCCTTAATGTGAAGCTGTGATCATTGGCTTCTGTCCAGCTACTGAATCCACAACCACAAATATCATTCGTCTTATACAGGCAGACAGACCATTCTATGGTCCAGAATTTTGTAGAATATCCAGATTTTTGGGTGGTATTCAGTCATTTATGCAAATGCATTAAAGCTGTCTGTGATGTCCGTTAATGAGCACAACTGAGACGTGATTGATAGAAACCATTTATACAAATGCACAATGACCTTGAATGAGCCTATGCAAATATATTAATAATGAGATATAAATGAGGAGTGATGTAATTCAGTGTGTGCTAATGACGTATTCTCTGCACCATTTGCTATACATAGTGGAATTTTCATGCTTGTTCGAGCTGTCCGCCATCACATTATATAAAGGAAAGTCTTGCAAAATCTGTCTGAGTTGCAGTCCACAATAATGCTGTCACTTGCTGCTAGTATTGTTATTGCCAGGTGTGATTTGTTTTTTTTGGCCAGGACAAAACCTCTTACACCCAGAGGCACTTGCCAGCCAAGAAGACAAAATTATAAAAAAAGGGATAACTCATTATAACTTTGATATTTAGGAATTCCCTTGATAGGTTCAGAATGGACAGGGACATTATGAGCATATTAGTGGGTATGTATGAACCCCCATAGAGTTACAACAGGAATGCATGGACTTGCTATCATTGTGGACACTAAGGTATGTATAGTTCTCACTATATTTGTCACGAGAATCTTACAGAGACAGACTGGGGACACGCTTGAAATCTCACAGGCTTCTGCCTTGAGGACACTGCTGCAGTTCCTGTCTGTACTCTTGACATGTGTGGATTAGTACATCTATTTCCTGGTGTCACCTCAGGAACAAGCCAGGATATGCATGCCTTTTATGGGGTGTCACATTTCCCTGAGGTACTCAGTGTGATAGTTTGCACTCATGGAGCAATTAGGGCTCCTTCTGGTCCACAGGGTGAGAATACCACAATGGAAAGAGGTACGATTCCATCAGTTGCCAGGTACTGTTCACTCTACCACCTCTTCCTACATGGTAGGATGCCCAGTGGTCATCCTGATGGTAAGTGGAAAAACATTTTTTTATATTGTGTTTAAGTAATTATTCATGTTAAAAGGTATTGCTGAATACCAAACCACTTGTTTTTTTTTCTTTGCTTTGTCTCCCCCCTCTCTCTTTCTTTTCACTTTTTCTTGTTTTTCATGTGATGCTGGATATTCACTGGAGCCATGGCTCATGGCACCAGTCAGAATTGTAAGTGGAGCTGCAGAGCCGACCTATAACACATCCCTGTCTCAGACCCGTATTGTTATAAAGAGTATCTTCATCCTCCTGAAGAGCAGTTCCAAGTGCCTAGATGAGTCTGGGATGCCCATCAGTATGACCCAGCTACTGTGTGCAGGATACTTACTGCCTGTTGCATTCTGCAAAACATGATCATGCACTGGTTAAGTAACCCATGTTGTCACTGCAGCTCCCAGTTTCAGTTGACCTATGATTAATGACAACCAGCAGTAGTAAGGGACCCCATGTGGTAGACTCATACATGGCATACATCTGCGCAAGTAAAGAAATGGCATCTAGTTCAGAACTATGGACTATAGCATTCAAGTTAGTGATTCCTTTCTTGTAAAAAAACACACAAGTGTATAATTGATCATGCATGCAGTGATATCTTTGGGCTATGTTGTGTGGTACATGGTCTGCTATCACTGTTCATCTGACATTTTCTTTAATCTTAAAATGTTTTTTTTTTTTGTATTTTGCAAATGTTACTCATATTATTGTTTGTTAAAACCATTCCTGAGTGCTCAATGACTTCTGTTGAGTGTTGTCATAAGGCATCATATAAATAATAATCACAATTTTCTCTGCTTTGATGAATACATTCTGCAGTAGCACTTGATTTAAGCCTGAAAGCTCTGAATTGCCTCAATACTTCGAGTTAGTACATGAAAATTGAAAGAAAATGTATTATACTGCTTTTTTATATAATGCATTTTTTTCTAAGATTATGTTTGTGCAGTACTGTACTGTTGTCATACACAATAATTTGTAACTAAAGAGACGTAAATATCATCATCTGTAAAATGGTAAGGGTGAAGTGACTACAGTTAAGTTTACATGGCAGGATACTCATTTTATTCTGTAATCCTCTTATTATATGTATGCTAAATATGTTTGTGTATTAATACTTTTATGTTCTAGGTAACTGCCACCTGTAACAATGGTAATGGGTATAGCATTGCTGTTAATGACTGCAATAACATGTTATGTCAGATTTTTCCCACCTTTCCTTGACATTTTACATAGTAGTATTACAGGTATGAAATGCATCCATTTGCAAAATTAGTCTACCCCCCCACACACACACACACACACACAAACACTTTTTTTTATCTTATCCCCTTCAAGTTAAACGTTCAACTGTGTCGTTGAAGGTCAAAGTGTGAGTTACATAATTGTCAGAAATGATTCGCAGCAGTTCAAGATGAGTTTCGTCCTACACATCTCCTAATGTTAGGCTAAGTGATGGTGCAAGTGAGTTTGAAGAGGGGCTACCATGAGAACTGTATGGTGAGTTGATATGATATCGTGACCTACTTGATGCAAGTGATCCTGCGTACACTGATTTGATAGTGGTGCGGGACTGTGATTGTGACCTCAAATAAGAGGTACTGCTAGGTGTACATGAACACTGATAACACATGTTTCTTGGAGTAGATGTAACAAATTCATGTGCCTGACTGTCCTTTGTGAAGGTGTCTCCATGGACACTGTTACCTCTGAATGTTTCTCATCACACTGAAAACTGTTTATCCAAGGTGTAGAAGTGCATGGTTGATGCTCCTGTAAAAAGGTCGCATGCAATGCATCATGTGCATGGCTTTGTGATGCACTGTCACTTCCTGCAGACTTTGTACCATGCTGTGCGATGTGAGATCCTGCTATTAAACATGGGGACTGCCTGCCACTTTGCTCAGGCTACCTCCTAAATGTATGTTATCATCATCATCATCATTTCCATTACCCATTCTGCTGCTTCTATCCTCCACATTTATTGTATAGTGCAAATGTTTTATTCTGATGTTGACCATGTAATCTATCCTCCACATTTATTGTATAGTGCAAATGTTTTTTTCTGATGTTGACCATGTAATCTATCCTCCACATTTATTGTATAGTGCAAATGTTTTTTTCTGATGTTGACCATGTAATCTATCCTTCACATTTATTGTATAGTGCAAATGTTTTTTTCTGATGTTGACCATGTAATCTATCCTCCACATTTATTGTATAGTGCAAATGTTTTTTTCTGATGTTGACCATGTAATCTATCCTCCACATTTATTGTATAGTGCAAATGTTTTTTTCTGATGTTGACCATGTAATCTATCCTCCACATTTATTGTATAGTGCAAATGTTTTTTTCTGATGTTGACCATGTAATCTATCCTTCACATTTATTGTATAGTGCAAATGTTTTTTTCTGATGTTGAGGTTGTAATCTATCCTCCACATTTATTGTATAGTGCAAATGTTTTTTTCTGATGTTGACCATGTAATCTATCCTTCACATTTATTGTATAGTGCAAATGTTTTTTTCTGATGTTGACCATGTAATCTATCCTCCACATTTATTGTATAGTGCAAATGTTTTTTTCTGATGTTGACCATGTAATCTATCCTCCACATTTATTGTATAGTGCAAATGTTTTTTTCTGATGTTGACCATGTAATCTATCCTCCACATTTATTGTATAGTGCAAATGTTTTTTTCTGATGTTGACCATGTAATCTATCCTTCACATTTATTGTATAGTGCAAATGTTTTTTTTTTATGTTGACCATGTAATCTATCCTCTACATTTATTGTATAGTGGAAATGTTTTTTTCTGATGTTGACCATGTAAAACATTATTTGAAAACATTGCTGGTAATGAAGCAGCATAAACTACTGTGCACTTATAAAGGGATGAGTGGGACAGGACACTTACCATGCACACTGCCTTCATTGCCATTCTGTGCTGATCTACATGATTCACCTATTAATAGTTAATTCTCATGTGTTTCATGTGATCATTCTTGTCAGCATTCAATTCTCTATATAAATATATCTTGCTGTTTGTAACTCAACCTTCACAAGCAGATGAGTGTGGCTGCTGCTGCTGGTAATAGCCAGTGTCCACATGTCCACATCACCTCTGATTATTCCAGTGCCACCATCTTATGTGCCATAGGGATCCCCATTGAAAAAAGATAGATGATATTCCTCATGTGTCAGACCCAGCCCCCCCCCCACCCCCCCACCCCGTGGTAAAGGAAATTACATTCTGCCTGGCCTTGCTTCTAGCACATCTAATGTATTATTTGTCCTTTTCTTGCACTGTGCTAATGCTGTTTTTTGCTACTTATTACATGAATGTGGAGAAGTACTTGATTCTAAGCTTTCATCCTCTTGACTTGTTTGGGCCCCCCTTTACCAAATAGAAGTTTTCCCATATGTCCTAAGGGATGTTGTGAGGAAGTGACATCCATCATGGCTAAAGTTATCCTTTCTCTACTTTCATCCCTTATTTGTCATCATGTTAAAAAAGGGTCACATAACACAGTGAAAAGTTTTTAATATAATCAACTTTTAAACTACAAAACACTAGCCAAATGTATATCACAGGAAGTTCAAATGCTCGGCAGCGAATTAACCACAGCAGTCACAGCAGTCACAGTAACTCACTTTCTTCCACGCTGTACAAATAATGCTTCCACAGCTATAATGGACCGTTTATTGAAGGTTACAAACAGCAGTACACCACGAAAATGACCAGTACACCAACATCCACTGATTTTCCACCAAACAATTACATAAAACGAATGTTTACCCGGGTTTCGTCCGTTGTGACGAACTTCTTCAGAATACTATTCCCCTGCTTTCCTTCCTTTAAATACACACAGGTCCCACCCCAATTAAAACAATTAGTCACCTAAAACAGTTAACAGTTAACTATTAAAAACTCCTTTTGGTGTCTAAACACCATCCCTTGCCATAATGGCTGTTTTTTTAATATAAATAATGATAGTAATAATGATAAATGATGTTATTTATATCCTAAAAAATCATGTATGGATTTTCTTATGTTTCATTTTCAATATTCTTTAATATATATGTTTGTAAATTCTAGAATATGTGAAACTATTTATGTATGTTATTGTGAGCCGGTGTAATTCTGTATTTAATGTCTTATCATCTTATATATCACATAAATTATCATTATATACATCCATATTATAAAAATGAAAAATGTAAAAATATATATAAAATATATATATTTATGTATATATAAAGAATAAGGAACATTCATGCATTAATATTTAATACATGAATGTATCTTCTTAACATAACTTATGTATTGTATATTATTGTGATACATAAATTAATAAACATTCCATTATCCTATGTTATTATTACATTTACTTACATAAATATCCAATTCATTGTTAATAATATTGATATTAATTAATGTGTCCTACCCTTAATATAATTACTATTTAGAATGGGCTTAATGCTACAATATTCATTTAATCCTGGCCAATTGTAGGCATTTAAAAATATTTGCCATCTTAATTCATTGATGTCTAAATCATATTTAGTACGTTTTCCATTTACATCATATTCTACATGCTGGATAACACAAAATTTAAAAGTGTGATTTCTATTTTGTTGTACATGTCTTGCCAGGGCATTCGTTGTTTTCAAATGTTGGACATCCAGCAGGTGTTCTTTAATTCTACTCCTAAAATGCCTGCTGGTTTTGCCAACATAGAATGCCCTGCAGTCTTGACATATTGCGACATAAACAACATTTGAAGTAAAACAATTAAAATGTTCTTTAATCCTAATATTTTGATGGTTTACCAGAACTCTGTTGCCTGTACATTGAATGTATTTACATACAGTGCATCTGCCACATTTAAAATTACCCACTTTCCTATTCGTTTTAGTTGATAATGTGTTTCTTTCAAAAAATTGCTTAAAGGCCATATCTTTTCTATATACAAATTTCACTTGTCCCTGAAGTGTTTGCGCCACTGTATTGTCATCTATTAACATTCCCCAATTTCCCTTAATGATGTTCTTTATGATTTCATAGGTGTCATCAAATACTGAAATATATAATGGTAAATGATGTTTTTCAGTTATTGGGTTATTATTGTTCGCGTTGTTTATATTGTAACCATGGCTCAATATGGGTTCATATATTCCCCTAAGTCTCTTATTCCTAACTTCTTCAAGTATATTTTCACAAAATGTGTCAGGATATCCCCTATTTGTGAACATAGCAGCCATGAATTTAATTTCTTTAATAAACTCATCTTCCTCACTGACCATTCTGGCCGCCCTGACCATCTGGCCTTTGACCACAGCTTTTTTCTGATGGTCAGGGTGCCAGCTGTCATAGTGAAGGTAAGAGTTGGAAAATGTTGGTTTCCTAAAGATATTGGATTTCAAATTACCATTATCTTTATTATGTGTAATTTTAACGTCCAAAAATGTAACTTCCTGATCTCCAATGGTATGTGTAAATTTTAAAAATCTAACGTTGTTATTAATGTATTCCAAGAATGTGTTTAATTTCTTTTTATTTTTATCATGATCCCAGATGATAAAAATATCATCTAGGTACCTTAAGTATAGTTTGATATATTTCCAATATTCACTCTTAAATACAAAATTTTGCTCCCAGTATGTCATTATGAGATTTGCATACATGGGGGCACAAGCTGCCCCCATTGCTACTCCATCTATCTGTTTATAATAATTTCCTTCAAAACATATGAAATTATTATGCAATACTATGTCCATAAGATTAATTAGTGTGTTAATTTTGGTTTGTTCGTATATTCTAGATTCAAATAGTTGCTCTTCTAACCATATTAATCCTATGTCATGTGGAATACATGTAAATAGATTGCATACGTCCACCGTGACAAATAAGTCCCCACTGTTCATTTTTATCTGATTTAACCTACCCAGGAAATCCCAAGAGTCTTTGGTAATGTGGGGATATTTAACTATACATTTCTTAAAATGATGATCCAAATATTGTCCAATGAAGCATGTTTTGCTTCTCTTACCATCAACTATAGGCCTAAATTGTAAGTTGTTTAAACCCTTATGAATTTTGGGTATTCCAAAAATTCCGCTTATTACTGGATAGTCATTTTTCAAGTATGTGTATTCTTCCTCAGAGATTTCCCCCTGCATCAACATGTCTTCGAGTAAATTGTCTATTCTTTGATTAGCTATATGAATTTCATTTAAACTGACTTCCGAATATGATTCACTGAATAACATATTTGTCATATAGGATGTATAATCCCCTTTATCCGTTATGACAACCCCATTACCCTTATCGGGTCTCATTATCCTGATGTCCTTAATTCCTAATATATAATCAAATATCTTCTGTTGTTCTTTTTCCATATTAGTATGTATTGGTTGTTTGTATTGCTTGTAAAACTTCCTTATATCTCTTTCTGTTATTTTTTCAAAGAGAGCTATTTTTTCATGAGTCGGGGGGTTGAACACACTAGGTTTAGACAATTTGTTGCTTTGTTCACTGAACGTATTTCCACTAGTTGTATTATTGAAAAACATTTTTAGATTCAGTTTCCTAATGAATAATTTCAAATCAATAATAGTATTAATCACTCTACCCTTTTGACATGGTACAAAGTTGAAACCCATTGAGAACAAGTTGGCATGTTCACTACTCATAACACTCTTCGAGTAGTTGAATATTTTAAAATCACCTTGAGTGTTTGTTGTTATTATTGGGTTACTCAAAAATTCACTCCCAGTTAGTTCAGTGTCCATATTTGAAAAACACTGAGAATTTTCATTAATATATTGTTCAGGGTTTAAATCAATGTAAAAGTTGATGGGAATAATTGCTTCCATACTTGTTTGAGATGTGCCATTTACCTCACCCACTATTTGGTTAGAGTCTTCCTGTATATAATTCTGTTCTCTTACATCCATAATTTCATATGTGGATAGGTTTAATAGTGCACTTTCCCCCTCATTTTGTTCTTGTATTTCTTTATTCATTATTCTATTATCTATATCTACAAGCATTTTTTCATATTCTAACCCTTGACAACAATAAACTGTTCCTGCTTTTTGTGGGGTAACATTTCTTTTTAAAGTAAAATTGTTGTCACAGTTAACGCTTGGTTTGTCCAAATACATTGCAATATTTTGGTCATTCTCTCTTGTAACTTGCATATTCATATTTTTTCTCAGGTCATTGTTCAACCCATTAATGACATACTCATTCATACCATTAGTCTTATCACTACTCATAACATTCTCCCTACACAATTGCAAATCAATGTCTTCATTGTTAATTATAAGATTTACATGTTTACCTATCCATTTTCTGTTGTTGGCGGTGTGTTTGTAATTGTCCATTCTTCGGTAATGAAAATCACCAACAAAAAGTTCACCATCATTGGGATAACAATCCGTATGAAACTTGGAAATATCATGTCCATAGGTTGTCAGGCTCCCTTCCATTAACCTTAACATGTCGATTGTCCCGTTATTGCTGTTGTTTTCCCTATTTTTCATCTGCGGTTCTTGTACCCTTGCTTGTCGTTTTTGGACAAAAAATCTTTTTTAGGTCGCGCTCCTGTGTTCCTTAAGTCCCCGACTTCCGTATGTTGTCCTCGATTGTGGAGCCTCTCAGAACGCCGTACGCCTTCTTCATTCCATCCTGCATTGGTTTCGCCATGATTAGGTTCTTCAGTGTATTCTGTATCGGAAATGACGTCATTCATTTCCGGTTCATATCTTTTTCGTCTACCTTGATTTAAATTGCCATGGTAACGGGTGGAGCGTTGAGTTTTTGGATAAATATCCCCCGTTTCATATCTATGTAAATCTCTCGTTATTTTGGAAAGTTTTTTATTATATAGAATGTCACAAGTATGATCAACATCCCGTATTATGTGGGTATAATTTGTATAAAATTGCTCGAACATTAGATCTTGACTAATGTCCTGATTTAAACTTTCCAGTTCTTTTGAAATATTCTCTATTTTCAAATTGTTATATTTAATCATGATTTCCATTAATTTAACACCTGATTCATTGAATAAATCATGCAATTCATCCAACATTTTGATGTTATCCTCGCAACCATTGGGGTATCTCCAAAGGCGCAAACCTTTGGGGACCATATTAAGTTCAATGTTTTTTTGCAGGTAACTGTTTTCCAACTGTAGCCTCTTAAATTTGAAGAGTTTCATTTCAAAAACTCTTAACATATCTTGCATCGTTGTGTTATTATGTTTGGGTGAAGAACTTCTAGGTTTGTTCCCCATGCTAAACGAATAGTTATTATGCCGCCATGCTTGGTCATAATTTGTTCCTATAGAATGCACCTTCTCACCGTCATTTCGCTGTCCTTGGGTGCCCGTGTTGGGCATTGATGGTGTTGCCTGCGTTAGAGGCATCCCAAGAGTGTCTATTGTTGAGTTGTTAGAGACTAAATTGTTTTTATCCAATATCTGGTGTATAAGAGCCGAATGCTCTTTGAGCTGTTCCCGTATCTGCTGTAGCAACAACCCGGTGTCCACCGGCACTGGAACATCCTCGCCTTCCATACCTCCAAAACTAAGAAATTGTTGAAACAAATGTATATCACAGGAAGTTCAAATGCTCGGCAGCGAATTAACCACAGCAGTCACAGCAGTCACAGTAACTCACTTTCTTCCACGCTGTACAAATAATGCTTCCACAGCTATAATGGACCGTTTATTGAAGGTTACAAACAGCAGTACACCACGAAAATGACCAGTACACCAACATCCACTGATTTTCCACCAAACAATTACATAAAACGAATGTTTACCCGGGTTTCGTCCGTTGTGACGAACTTCTTCAGAATACTATTCCCCTGCTTTCCTTCCTTTAAATACACACAGGTCCCACCCCAATTAAAACAATTAGTCACCTAAAACAGTTAACAGTTAACTATTAAAAACTCCTTTTGGTGTCTAAACACCATCCCTTGCCATAATGGCAATAAATGACCCCAACACGTGTGTGCTAGGTCAGAGGCAGGTAAAATGCAACTTTAAGAAAAACGATTTTAAATTAAGTGCAACACAAAAAATGCAATAAACAGGCTCTAGGTATGTTCTAAATACTGTTTCTAACACAGATATAAACTTTTGCAAGCAAGAAAACACAGAAAAGTAGGCGGCAATGCAGTTTTTCTAAGAAATAAATCAGAAGAAAATACTTAAAATCTCAAAAGTGGCTCCTTTTTTCTCTCAGCGTTTTCTCCCCTTGGTAGGTGCTTCAGCAACAACTATCAAGCCTGGAATATGGATATATATATATATATATATATATATATATATATATATATATATATATATATATATGTGTGTGTGTGTGTGTATATAGATATATATATATATATATATATATATATATATATATATATATCTACATATATAATAGATATATAAATATATATATATATATATATATATATATATGTAGATGTGTGTGTGTGTATATATATATATATATATATATATATATCTGAATGTAATTCAAACTTCCTGGGTTAATCCAACAGCACTTCAACAGGCTGAAATAAGTTGAAAGTAGCATTTGTAATTTTGATAAAGAACAGCGTTTATTTTAAGCATTAAACATAAAAAACGCTTTTTTGTTAAACCACAACGGTTAAAGGTAAAGGAAATTACATTCTGCCTGGCCTTGCTTCTAGCACATCTAATGTATTATTTGTCCTTTTCTTGCACTGTGCTAATGCTGTTTTTTGCTACTTATTACATGAATGTGGAGAAGTACTTGATTCTAAGCTTTCATCCTCTTGACTTGTTTGGGCCCCCCTTTACCAAATAGAAGTTTTCCCATATGTCCTAAGGGATGTTGTGAGGAAGTGACATCCATCATGGCTAAAGTTATCCTTTCTCTACTTTCATCCCTTATTTGTCATCATGTTAAAAAAGGGTCACATAACACAGTGAAAAGTTTTAATATAATCAACTTTTAAACTACAAAACACTAGCCAAATGTGCCTGCTGCCCTCAAAAAAATGTTAACTAACACAAACCACATCATTATATATAGACATCTCAGTCTAGCCAAGTAAAATTGCAATATGTTACTTGCAGTGCATTCAGGTCATTAAAGCAATCAGTTTTTCAACATAATTCATTCTTCCTCTACCCTCTACCATTGTCATGTATTCATAATACTGTCATTTTTTATTCATCACTGTCACTCAGAGACACATAGATTCATAGACTGTTACAAGGCTAATGACCTGGGGTGGGGGGTGCCTTTCCAAACCTAGCCACGCTTTCCTGAAAGAATAATAATGTCTTGTATTCAAATAAGGCAATGCCTTGTAAGCCAGGCATAGATAACCCCCCAGCAGTCTATAGGAGACTGAGTAGAGGGAAAGGGCTTTAAGGCACTCTGCATAAGGCAGGTTTGTTATGCCTTGTATTCTTTCTGCATACTTTTTGTGAGGAACCTCTGAGGTCACTCTTGTTGCTGCTTATGCCTGGTCAGGCATTGTACTCTAAGACTGGTCTGATAAGAGTTGAATACAGTGGCATAATGACCTCTTTGGACCTAGATGCCATGTGCTTACTTTAAAGTTGTGCAGCATAAAAGGATTCCTGAAAAATTGTGACCATGTGGTCGAAGGTAAGGCTACTGTCTATGTGCATACCCAGATTCCTGACAAATGAGTGGATTCTTAGAGGTGTGTTATCAACATGGTAATTAGCCGTGAATTCCCAAATAGTGCAATTATGCATTTCTTTGCATTGAGATTTAAGACCATGGCATTGGCACCACTTGTTAGTCAGATACAGGCCTTCATGAATAATGCTAGTCTGCATGGGAGCCAATGATAACAGCTTGCAATCATCTACAAACTTAGTCAGCCATAAACCTTCAGCATTTGCTTCCATTTCAGAGAAGTACATGCCACAAAGGAACAGGCTCAGTACCAAGCCCTATGGGGAGGCCACTAGTGACTGACCTCTAGAGTGTCTCACCTATTTTGACCTTCTGAGTCCTATCATTGAGTCAGATGTTTAACCAGTAGGTGATAAAAGGGTTTATACCTAAATTAGTGAGCTGGTCTGTAATGCCTAAGTGGGGTATTGTATCAAAAGACTTGGCCAGGTTGAGGTAAGCTGTGTGCAGAGTCTTGCCTTTATCCAGTGCTTTGGTGACCTTCTCAAAAAAGTCCAGAAGATTTAATAGGCATTACCTTCCTTTAACAAAGCAGAACTGTGATAGGTCCAGTGTTTGCAGGTTCCCTATATCCTCATTTATCATGTCCATGATGAGTCTTTCCATGGTCTTACATATGAGTTGATCAGACTTATGGGACTGTAGTTACCCAGATCAGTGGCTGGACCTCCACTGTGCAGGGGAATGACTGTAGCCATATTCCATTTGCTGAGCGCAAAATCTGACCTTAAGTTCCTTTTGAAAAGTGATTCAAGAGGACAAAAAAGTCATATTTCTCTTTATTAAGCATGCTAGTTGTTATTGGGGCCCACTGATGCAATGTTTTTTGCTTTGGCAAATGCATTGATGACCTGTTCCCTAGTAATGATTGGGGGGGATTGTGGTACGTGGTCTTTCCCTTGTACTATTGGAGGGAGTGCAGGGAGAAGTTTGAGCTGATCCTGTCAGCCAAATGTTTGGCAATGATCTCTAGTTCAATGTGGGTGATGCCATTTACAATAAGATCTGCGCATCGTTGCATATTTCCCATAAGGTTACAGACATAGCTGTAGAAAACTTTGTGGTTGTCCTTTGCGTGACATGCTAACTCAACAAAATAGCCTTACGAGTGCAGAATACCACATTTAAATGAATGCATCTCTACCATGAATGCACAGTCAGTAAATGATACCAAAGTAATGGTTATTCTCAGTGATCACTAATCGTATAGCATTCATTCATTGCCATCTTAATATGCACATCGTATATTTAAAAATAACATTTCTTAATTTGAATTCACTAATTCGACATATTTTAAGTAGATCTTATTAAATTATACTATTGCTTTAATTATTTGTTTACTTTAAAAGGTCTGCTGTACCATGTATATATATATATATATATATATATATATATATATATATTTATGTAATATATACATATCTATATATGTATATATATATATATATATATATATATGTAATATATGCATATCTATATATATATATATATATATATATATATATATATATATATATATATATATGTATATATATGTATGTAGATGTGTATATATATATATATATATATATATATATATATATATATATATATGGTTTACTATCAAAATTTCGAACCGTACTCCATCGACTGTACTATCGTCGAACAAGGAAGTTCGAAAACAGTAATATCGATGTCAAAAAAACAATCTAGGAACGAGTTTTAACATGGGTCGAGGTAGGTGTTCAGTATTATTCCGAACTACAAACATTTCCCCTACCTCAACCCATGTTAAAACCCATTCCTAGATTGTTTTTTGACATCGATATTACCATTTTTGAACTTCCGTGTTCGACGATAGTACAGTCGACGGAGTACGGTTCAAAGTTTTGATAGTAAACCTATATATATATATATATATATATATATATATATATATATATATATATATATATATATATATATATATATATATATATGTTCATAGGTAGGTACTGGGCTATCTGCCCGAAGGCATATATTAGCCCAGCCACGTTGTGCGGTATTCACCGCCCCTTTGGTTAGTTCCCTAGGCCCTAGATCTAGCAGCTAGTACCCTTGGCCCCTATCTAGTAGAGCTGTTGGTATGATCCCTGGTGTGAACTTTCTGTTACCCATCCACTCGTCAAGGTTCCTCTTGAAGAGTGATAGTGAGGGGCTCTGTCTTTTGTAGATCGGGACCTTGTTCCATAGCAAGGGAAGTCTTTGCGAAGGGTATCTATCCCTTCAGCATGTTCTATTCATTGTTGTGCTGAGGTTTATATCCCTAGAGCGTGTAGCTCGAGTAGATTTTGTTTTGCTAAGATGGAGCATGTTCAACAGTTCTGGGTTGGACATGGCTCTGTATGTTAGACAGAGACCGCCTCTGAGAAGGCGGCATGCAACAGAGAAAAGCCTTAGTTTTTTCAATCATGCTGCATAGGGCAACTGTTTAAGGCCAGTAATCCTCTTAGTGAGGTACCTCTGTGGTCTCTCCAGCTGCTGGAGATGCCTAGCCAAGTACATTCCAATTGGTGCATTGTACTCAATAATGGGTCTTATGAGGGAAGAGTAGAGGAGCACCACTACATCCTTAGATCTTGATGCAAACCCTTTCGTGATCAGATGGTTCACATAGAAGGATTTTCTAACCACCTTGGCAACATGGTTATCAAAGTAAAGCTGACTATCTAATTGGGTCTCTAGATCCCTTATTACTTCTTCAGATTTCAAGGGATTACTTCCTATGTGGTAGTTTGCGGGTACTCTGTTTTTTCCAAAGGGGATTACTGCACATTTTTTAGCATTTAGCTTGAGACCATGGCTTTGGCACCATACATCAGTCACATTAAGACCCTACTGGAGGATATCCATGTCAGCGGGAGACGCTATTATAGCACCCAGTTTGCAGTCGTCCGCAAACTTGGTCAGCCCCAGCCCTTCAGTGCTTGCTTGTACTACTGAGAAGTATATGCCAAACAGGAGGGGCCCCAGGACAGATTCCCCGAGGCACACCGCTCGTTACTGGCATGGATTCGGACATAGATCCCGCTACTCTTACTTTGTGGGATCTGTCTGAGAGCCAGTTTGCAATCCATCTTGTAATGTAAGGGTTTATGCCCAGGTTGGCGAGTTTATCAATAATACCCGAATGGAGAATGGTGTCAAATGCTTTAGCAAGGTCAAGGTAAGCTGTGTGTACCTCCTTTCCCTTATCTATAGCCTGAGTAACTGTCTCAAAGAAGTCCACCAGGTTCAGGAGGCATGATCTGCCCTTGACGAAGCCAAACTGTGTGGGGTCAAGTGTTTGGAGGTTCCCAGTCTCTCCATTTATGAGTTCCATAATGATTCGCTCCATTGCCTTACAGATCAGACTGGTCAGGCTTATTGGTCGGTAGTTCCCGGGGTCAGTTTTTGGCCCCCCCCCTTGTGCAGTGGAACCACCGTTGCTGTGCGCCGTTCTATGGGCACATATCCTGTCGAGAGGTTGAGACTGAACAGGGTATTCAGATGCGGGGTTAATTCATTTTGGAGCTCGCGTATGACACAGCCTGGGACACCATCTGGTCCTATGGAGGCAGTGTTTTTAGCTTTAGGTAGAGCCTTATTAACCAACTTATCAGTAATAATTGGAGTTAGACAATCCCCTGGAATAGTAATAGGCCCTGTGGGTGGTGGTGGGGGGGGGGGGAATTTGCACTGAACCTATCAGCCAAAATGTTGGCAATGTCAGTGGGGTCAGTGTATTTTATTCCATTTTGTACTAGCTCAGAACAGACCTGAGCATTGCCATTTAGGTTTTTGACGTAACCATAGAAGGCCTTATGGTTATCCTTGGCATCCTTGGCAACCTTCTTTTCAAAATTGGCTTTAGTTGACTTGATGAGGGCCCTCAATTTCTTACTAATGCTGATCAGGGATGATTTTTCTACCTGAGATTTGGCCTTTTTTTGTATAAGTCTCCTCCTTTTATTGTATAGTTTGCTTATGGCCGGGGTCCACCAGACTGGTTTCTTCTTGTTTGAGGAAGGAGTCTTGGTTTTATTTGGGATAGCACAGTCCATGCAATCCTGAAGATGTATATAAAGTGCCTTGGTGTAGGATTCTGCATCCTGGATATCATTATCCTTCTGCAAGGGAATAGTGAAGCTTTCCACTTGTGATGCAAGTAGTTTTAAGTTTGCTTTGGAAAGGTTTTTTACAATGGTTTCTTTGACTGGGGGAGGTGGAGGGGTGAGGATGTCCAGGGTTATCAGTTTGTGGTCTTATCTGACCAGACAGGGAATGATAATGGGTGTGGTACAGTGGGTGCCCATATTTGTGATGACTAAATCCAATATGTTGTCCCCTCTAGTGGGAGAACATACCAATTGTTCAAGGGCATTTGAAATCACCCAAGATTATGGTGTTGGGTAGGACCTTTATATTTTCCAATGCCTCAAGGAATGCTGAGTGAACACCTTGGGACATGGTGGGCGATCTATAACAGGCTATGATTTGAAATGTGGTTTTGCCTGCTGTTAGTTGCGCATGGATGATCTCTGGGGTATCATGCTGCGCCACTAACCTGGAGATGTGGGTATCCTTGATGAATTTGTACTGTGATCCAGTAACTGAAGCCGGAAGGTATGATATGAATTCTAACCTGGTAGTGCTAGGGTGCTCTCTGGAGCCTTGTACCAGGTTTCCGTCACTGCAGGAACATCGATTTTCTCCATACTGAGGAGTGCCTCGAGTGTGTGCATTTTGAGGTTGAGACTTCTGGCGTTGAATAGCATTACCCTTAGTTTTTGGTTACCTGTGCTGGTTACGGTGGTTGGTTTGTCCTTTGAGCCTTGCCTAAAAAAGGCACTATGGGGATGGCAAGAGCCTTGGCCAGTATTCAAAAGTCTAGGGGTGACAGGTGCAAACTATCCCTGGCGAAACAGCAAGGCTTGTCTATCATGTCATCCCAGGCAGACAGACACTGGATCCCCTTAGAATGACACCAGAAGCTTAGCCAATTGTTGAAATTGATCATTTTGTCTTTGTATTGTGGTATCATTCTAGGTGAAGGTAGTATGCTACTCAAGGTCAGGGTCATACCAGCTTGGGCTACATGATAAGAGAGCTCCTCAGTGTCTCTTTTCATGTAGTCCAGGGAGGTACGTCTTAGATCATTCACACCAACATGTACAATGACAGCGTCATACTTGTACTTGTTCTGGAGTGACCTAAGTGCCTGTGTTATGTGGTGGATCCTAGCACCCGACAGGCAGCTGACAGTAACCTTCTCCTTGTTCACCCTGGTGAGTGGAACATCTGTGTGCTTTACTATAGGGTCTCCTATTACTAGCGTGTTGGGTATGGTGTTTTGCATTAGGGGCTGTCATGAGGCACACTGCTGAGGTGAATTATGTGTTTTCTGACTTGTGTTTGGAGAGGCAGGTTGCTTGCTTGTCTGCTTTGGAGGGCACTGTTTCTTTTTCAGATTGGTACCTAGTGCCTCCGAATATGTTTTTGTGTATTTATGTGTATGTTTTGCCGGTGCTTGTTTTGTAGATCCATGTGTGACTGGTGGTGTGATGCTAGTGTGTCTCTTCTCCTCTTGACTGTCTGTTACAGTCAAGGGTTGAGAGCGCTTAGCCTCCAGTCTGGCTGTGTGTTTGCATCTCTCACAAGTGTTTGTGTCTAGAGGTAAGAGGAGAGGGTTGTCTGTATACATGAGGCAGTGGTGACATTGCCTCAGGATGCCCAATTCCACCAGATGAACTGGAGAGTACACCTGAAGCTGACCTCGGGACATGCTTGGAAAAGTGAGTTTCACTTGTCTTGCGGACAGTCGAGGGTCTTATGCTGTATTATAGTAGCGCTGTCTAGGAGATTTGGAAAATAATAGTGCTGTCTAGGAGATTTGGACAAGTGCTGATTTGTGTTATGCAAGTTCTGCAAAAGAGCAGTTGATCTGAAGCACTTGAGTTGTGGCTTGCCTAGTTCTAAGGGAAAATTTGCAGCGCAGACTTTGTGGAGCCAGGAATAGTATACCCAAGCTAACCGGCGCTGCCCGACGCTGCTCTGTGCGCAAGACCATGCAAAAAGAGAGTTGCAGGGTTTTAAGAGAGAGAAATCAAGGAGTTTGGAATTGACCCAAAATGGCCAATAAAACTACAGTTTCTAGGCAGTAACCACTCCTACAGGGACAGGCAGGCTGCTCAGTGTTAACCACTGCCACTGGTGAATACAGAGACTTCCCTTTAGCCCAAGCAAGCACTGGCCTCCAAGAAACTTACAAACAGTTGAGAACAGCAACTCTGTAACTGAACTTTTTTTAAATTATAAAAAGTGGGAAAATAGCAAGATTTTTTGTTTTTTTGTTTTTGTTTAAGGATAGCAGAGACACACAAGTAGCAAACTATCAGAACAGTGCAATAAATGACCCCAACACGTGTGTGCTAGGTCAGAGGCAGGTAAAATGCAACTTTAAGAAAAACGATTTTAAATTAAGTGCAACACAAAAAATGCAATAAACAGGCTCTAGGTATGTTCTAAATACTGTTTCTAACACAGATATAAACTTTTGCAAGCAAGAAAACACAGAAAAGTAGGCGGCAATGCAGTTTTTCTAAGAAATAAATCAGAAGAAAATACTTAAAATCTCAAAAGTGGCTCCTTTTTTCTCTCAGCGTTTTCTCCCCTTGGTAGGTGCTTCAGCAACAACTATCAAGCCTGGAATATGGATATATATATATATATATATATATATATATATATATATATATATATATATGTGTGTGTGTGTGTGTATATAGATATATATATATATATATATATATATATATATATATATATATATATATCTACATATATAATAGATATATAAATATATATATATATATATATATATATATATATATGTAGATGTGTGTGTGTGTATATATATATATATATATATATATATATATCTGAATGTAATTCAAACTTCCTGGGTTAATCCAACAGCACTTCAACAGGCTGAAATAAGTTGAAAGTAGCATTTGTAATTTTGATAAAGAACAGCGTTTATTTTAAGCATTAAACATAAAAAACGCTTTTTTGTTAAACCACAACGGTTAAAGGTAAAGGAAATTACATTCTGCCTGGCCTTGCTTCTAGCACATCTAATGTATTATTTGTCCTTTTCTTGCACTGTGCTAATGCTGTTTTTTGCTA
The DNA here is from genome assembly GCF_019279795.1 of Protopterus annectens. Taxonomy (NCBI): domain Eukaryota; kingdom Metazoa; phylum Chordata; order Ceratodontiformes; family Protopteridae; genus Protopterus; species Protopterus annectens. The sequence continues at coordinate 742,599,586 of NC_056744.1, forward strand.
CTTATTACATGAATGTGGAGAAGTACTTGATTCTAAGCTTTCATCCTCTTGACTTGTTTGGGCCCCCCTTTACCAAATAGAAGTTTTCCCATATGTCCTAAGGGATGTTGTGAGGAAGTGACATCCATCATGGCTAAAGTTATCCTTTCTCTACTTTCATCCCTTATTTGTCATCATGTTAAAAAAGGGTCACATAACACAGTGAAAAGTTTTTAATATAATCAACTTTTAAACTACAAAACACTAGCCAAATGTGCCTGCTGCCCTCAAAAAAATGTTAACTAACACAAACCACATCATTATATATAGACATCTCAGTCTAGCCAAGTAAAATTGCAATATGTTACTTGCAGTGCATTCAGGTCATTAAAGCAATCAGTTTTTCAACATAATTCATTCTTCCTCTACCCTCTACCATTGTCATGTATTCATAATACTGTCATTTTTTATTCATCACTGTCACTCAGAGACACATAGATTCATAGACTGTTACAAGGCTAATGACCTGGGGTGGGGGGTGCCTTTCCAAACCTAGCCACGCTTTCCTGAAAGAATAATAATGTCTTGTATTCAAATAAGGCAATGCCTTGTAAGCCAGGCATAGATAACCCCCCAGCAGTCTATAGGAGACTGAGTAGAGGAAAGGGCTTTAAGGCACTCTGCATAAGGCAGGTTTGTTATGCCTTGTATTCTTTCTGCATACTTTTTGTGAGGAACCTCTGAGGTCACTCTTGTTGCTGCTTATGCCTGGTCAGGCATTGTACTCTAAGACTGGTCTGATAAGAGTTGAATACAGTGGCATAATGACCTCTTTGGACCTAGATGCCATGTGCTTACTTTAAAGTTGTGCAGCATAAAAGGATTCCTGAAAAATTGTGACCATGTGGTGAAGGTAAGGCTACTGTCTATGTGCATACCCAGATTCCTGACAAATGAGTGGATTCTTAGAGGTGTGTTATCAACATGGTAATTAGCCGTGAATTCCCAAATAGTGCAATTATGCATTTCTTTGCATTGAGATTTAAGACCATGGCATTGGCACCACTTGTTAGTCAGATACAGGCCTTCATGAATAATGCTAGTCTGCATGGGAGCCAATGATAACAGCTTGCAATCATCTACAAACTTAGTCAGCCATAAACCTTCAGCATTTGCTTCCATTTCAGAGAAGTACATGCCACAAAGGAACAGGCTCAGTACCAAGCCCTATGGGGAGGCCACTAGTGACTGACCTCTAGAGTGTCTCACCTATTTTGACCTTCTGAGTCCTATCATTGAGTCAGATGTTTAACCAGTAGGTGATAAAAGGGTTTATACCTAAATTAGTGAGCTGGTCTGTAATGCCTAAGTGGGGTATTGTATCAAAAGACTTGGCCAGGTTGAGGTAAGCTGTGTGCAGAGTCTTGCCTTTATCCAGTGCTTTGGTGACCTTCTCAAAAAGTCCAGAAGATTTAATAGGCATTACCTTCCTTTAACAAAGCAGAACTGTGATAGGTCCAGTGTTTGCAGGTTCCCTATATCCTCATTTATCATGTCCATGATGAGTCTTTCCATGGTCTTACATATGAGTTGATCAGACTTATGGGACTGTAGTTACCCAGATCAGTGGCTGGACCTCCACTGTGCAAGGGAATGACTGTAGCCATATTCCATTTGCTGAGCGCAAAATCTGACCTTAAGTTCCTTTTGAAAAGTGATTCAAGAGGACAAAAAAGTCATATTTCTCTTTATTAAGCATGCTAGTTGTTATTGGGGCCCACTGATGCAATGTTTTTTGCTTTGGCAAATGCATTGATGACCTGTTCCTAGTAATGATTGGGGGATTGTGGTGCGTGGTCTTTCCCTTGTACTATTGGTGGGAGTGCAGGGAGAAGTTTGAGCTGATCCTGTCAGCCAAATGTTTGGCAATGATCTCTAGTTCAATGTGGGTGATGCCATTTACAATAAGATCTGCGCATCGTTGCATATTTCCCATAAGGTTACAGACATAGCTGTAGAAAACTTTGTGGTTGTCCTTTGCGTGACATGCTAACTCAACAAAATAGCCTTACGAGTGCAGAATACCACATTTAAATGAATGCATCTCTACCATGAATGCACAGTCAGTAAATGATACCAAAGTAATGGTTATTCTCAGTGATCACTAATCGTATAGCATTCATTCATTGCCATCTTAATATGCACATCGTATATTTAAAAATAACATTTCTTAATTTGAATTCACTAATTCGACATATTTTAAGTAGATCTTATTAAATTATACTATTGCTTTAATTATTTGTTTACTTTAAAAGGTCTGCTGTACCATGTATATATATATATATATATATATATATATATATATATTTATGTAATATATACATATCTATATATGTATATATATATATATATATATGTGTAATATATGCATATCTATATATATATATATATATATATATATATATATATATATATATATATGTATATATATGTATGTAGATGTGTATATATATATATATATATATATATATATATATATATATATATATATATATGGTTTACTATCAAAATTTCGAACCGTACTCCATCGACTGTACTATCGTCGAACAAGGAAGTTCGAAAGCGGTAATATCGATGTCAAAAACAATCTAGGAGCGAGTTTTAACATGGGTCGAGGTAGGTGTTCAGTATTATTCCGAACTACAAACATTTCCCTACCTCAACCCATGTTAAAACCCATTCCTAGATTGTTTTTGACATCGATATTACCATTTTTGAACTTCCGTGTTCGACGATAGTACAGTCGACGGAGTACGGTTCAAAGTTTTGATAGTAAACCTATATATATATATATATATATATATATATATATATATATATATATATATATATATGTTCATAGGTAGGTACTGGGCTATCTGCCCGAAGGCATATATTAGCCCAGCCACGTTGTGCGGTATTCACCGCCCCTTTCTAAGAAATAAATCAGAAGAAAATACTTAAAATCTCAAAAGTGGCTCCTTTTTTCTCTCAGCGTTTTCTCCCCTTGGTAGGTGCTTCAGCAACAACTATCAAGCCTGGAATATGGATATATATATATATATATATATATATATATATATATATATGTGTGTGTGTGTGTATATAGATATATATATATATATATATATATATATATATATATATATATATATATATATATATCTACATATATAATAGATATATAAATATATATATATATATATATATATATATATGTAGATGTGTGTGTGTGTATATATATATATATATATATATATATATATATCTGAATGTAATTCAAACTTCCTGGGTTAATCCAACAGCACTTCAACAGGCTGAAATAAGTTGAAAGTAGCATTTGTAATTTTGATAAAGAACAGCGTTTATTTTAAGCATTAAACATAAAAAACGCTTTTTTGTTAAACCACAACGGTTAACTTCATCAGAAAAAACAAAGGTTTACAAAGCCACGGTTTAAATTCCCCACCTCTTACAACTCGTGGTTTTCAAAAGCCAAAATTATTGGTTATACAAAACTTTTTCCTCAGGGACTTAGGGTATGGCAATACCCTACGGGACTCATTCAGGGGTCCAATTTTCACAGTGAACTAATAAAATTATTTAATAGACACGGTTTTGAACTGTTGGAACGCTACTTTCAACTTATTTCAGCCTGTTGAAGTGCTGTTGGATTAACCAGGAAGTTAGAATTACGTTCAGTTGTTCATTTTTAACAGTTTGTTTATATATATATATATATATATATGCATACAAACACACACACACATATATATATATATCTGCACACACACACACACACACACATATATTTATATATATATATATATATATATATATATATATATATATATATATATATACACACACACACCTCTCAAGCTCTTAGTGCTACAAATCAAGACAAAGCTTAACAAAATGGGGGGACAAAGGCCCCAAAATAGAGACAGATTTTAAATATTGCTCTTATAAACTTAGAAAGTTGCTTGTATTAGCTTGCATTTCCTGAAGGATTTGGAGCCTGAAACTCAAATGTATGCCATTATTTTCTGACTTCAGTCCTGAGATCACCTCAATGATTTGCCAGAAAATTACAAATTTTCTGAGGAAAAGACCAAAATTATGAGGCAAAAAGCTGGACATTCTGTGAAAATCTGGACACTTGAGAATTAATGCGGATTTATATAAATATATATATTATATGTGTGTGTGTGTGTGTGTGTGTGTGTGTGTGTGTGTGTGTGTGTGTGTGTGTGTGCATGTATATATGTATATATAAATATATATATATATATATATATATATATATATATATATATATATATATATATATATAATATATATACATATATATAAATATCCACAGATGAATAGTGAAGCTAGGGACCACAGAGGACACAATCCTATAATCCAAGACACATTTTACTGATTTAGTGCTTTCATCAAGGTGAAAGTCTTCATCAGAATAGCCATGTTTGCTAAAACACATCTTTAAATAACCCACCCCCAACTCACATCGGTTAAAAGAAAAACATCACTTCCTCCAAAAAATAAACATAATTTCATCCAAAAAATAAACAGTAAGAAAAACTTTTAAAATATTTTTTAAATATTTGCTATACTGCTGATAAAAAATGCTTGCACGTAACAAAAACAGCATAGATTGCACATTCCTGATAAAAAATACTTGCACATTACAAAAACAACACAGATTTCAGTTTAAGTACTGAACTAATAGAGACTCTTGTCATTGAGTCTAGGAGCTTGACAGGCATTTGTTCTAATCTGCCACTTAAGCTCCATGAACTCTAAAAATCCATCCAAGGGACCACACCGAGGACCCAAATCAACTTGGTCGACGATGAAAAATTTGAAAGCATGCAGTGGGTAAAGGCTGATATGCCTGCACAGTGCCTTGTTTTCATTCTTATGTTTAATATCTTATGTATGCTGTTAAATTGTTTGTCTCAGTGCCCTGATTGTTTTTCCTACATAGTAGGCATCGCAAGATTCACATAATGCGACATAAACAACTCCTTTGGAGTAACAATAATGTTTCCTATGTGTAGTGACGTACCCATAATTTTTGATTTTAATTTTGTTTGTGTCAGTCATATACGAGCATTGTGGGCACCTACCACATCTGTAACTGACACCCTGATCTGGTTTTATGTTGCATCTTTCCAATAACCCTTTCAAGGAAGTTTCCTTTTTATAGACAATCTGTGGCCTCTTGCCCAGTTTATTATGGACATCAATGTCCAAACTAAAAATTGCCCAGAGCTTCACCACAATCACTTTGATGTCGTAAAAATTCACGTTGAAAGGCAAAATAAGTGTCCTACTAAGTATGTCAGATTTCTCCTTATGTGAAGGCCCACTCAACCCATGAAATAATAGAGGGCTAAAGTCACTAAGTTCTCTCTTGGTAATCACTTCGTCCGCTATACTACTGGTAAAGTTTTCAGGATGCCCTCTCTTAATTAACATGTTCTTCAATACCCCACATTCTCTTAAAAAGTCATCAAGTTGTGAAACCATCCTGGCTAGCCTGATGTAGTGCCCTTTGACCAGTGCCTTCTTTGGATGTACAGGGTGCCAACTAGAAAAGTGAAACAATGAGTTGGAATATGTTGGCTTGCGAAATAAATGGGAGGTAAAACCCCTCATGGCATAGTTCTTCTGCACAGTCACATCAAGATAGTTCAAAATATCCTTGTCTTTCTTCATAGTGAATCTCAAAAAAATTGGTGTTCCCATTGATGAAGGTGAAAAACCTATTCAGGTCGTTTTCACCTCCTTTCCAAGAAAGGACAATGTCATCCAGGTAGCGCCCGTAGAGCACCCAGAGGTCACTGAACTCAGAGTTCATGATGAACAAATCCTCCCATTGTGCCAATACAATGTTGGCAAATGTTGGTGCACTTCCAAAATGATAGCCAGCATACAGTGACCTGAAATTACTATTTATTAAACAAACATAAAAACAACAAAAGAACAGACCAGTTTCAGCTGGATATTATCACAGCCTTCCTCAGTGATAGCACAGCATGCACCTATAGCGACACCGGTTCTTTGTTTAAACAGGTGTCCCTCAAAGCTGATAAAGTTGTTCTCCAGGACAAGCTCCATACATGCCCGAATGGTCAGAATAGTCCCATGGTCGAAAGATGTCTTCATACAAAGATAGTCATAAAACCATTCGAGCCCTACGTCATGTGGGATCACTGAGAATGAGTCACGCACACCAGTTGTAAGAAATATGAGGTCTTCGTCAAACTCAGGCACTTCTGTCAGTAGCTGGATCCCTGCTCTACCCAAAATCATTGTGTTCCCCTTCCTTGTCTGCCTACTTTCTCCCCTGTTTATAGTCCAATACACCCCATCACCTCTTATCCTCCCTCTGGCAATTTGTAAATATATCCATTGACAGTCCTCTACTTTGCATCAGCACCTCCCCTGTTGATCCGTGTATCTGTTTTTTATGTGTTCATGTGTCCTTGCTGCCTTACCTCTACCCGAATTTCCATCCCTGCCTTTCCCTTACATCCTTCCCCATCTGTTCTTCTTGAGGAAAAAAAATGGGCATGTGTCCCAAAAAAGTATATACTTTCTCCTGCTCCCCACTTCCACACTTGACTTCATATTTCCCTGCTTGGTCTACCCCCTTTCCACCTTTCTTGTACTTCCTTTTCCTCCCCATTTTAACTATGTAGTAATACAGCTGGGATCCACTTACTGTGGCTCACAACTGTTCTCGGGGCATTTTTAAGTTATGCTTGTGCTTGCAAATACTCTCAGGCCTGCAACATGCTTGCTACTGCTGTTAGTGAACCTGTTAGCTGTAGTTGCAAACATGGCTCTGTTCCTGCTGACACTACCACTTCTATGAGTGGATTTCTAAATTAGTATCTGGTTGGGATGTAAATGCCTGTCTTACTAATTGCTAATTTCCTTTGAGTTGCATCACACCTCTTATCTGTGCAGTAGCCCTTGCACGGTCATAGGGCATGTTTCTGAATGGCAGAGTTTATGAGTAAAGTTTTAAGGAGAAAAATAACTCTTTGAATATTTACAAAGCAGTATGTAAGAGTGAGTAAAGAGTGGAGAGTATTTTAATGATTTTGTAGTTTCGCTACTGTGTACCAAAAATGGGAGAAATGCAAATGTATTTTTTACAGTCTGAGCCAGTTAGTGTGAATGACTTTGAGAAATTGTGAAAGAAAAGTTGCAGTGTACTTCCATTAACAGAAGTAACATTTGTTAATGATTTAATAGACATGGTGTGGAAAACAAAAGTTGATTTATTTTATTATGAAGAGGTTATGACAAAATCGCCAAACTGTGTATGATTAATAGGTATAAACCAATTTGAGCATGTGATTAATGATTATTTGAACTTATGTTACAGCTTTATGGAATATAAACCAGGTGAGAGAAGACTAGAAAAGTTTATTGCAATCTGTTTAAGAAGGAAGGTCATTTATGAGAAAAATGTACACAAGCATAGAAAATAGAATATATGTGTGTGCAGAAACAGGACAAGAAAATGTATAATGAAAACGATTTTTTAAAGTAACAAAAAATTGTGAAATTACAGCATGTTATAAGTTATGAGGAAGGGAATGTAGTAGTGGTATAAAGATTGTAAAGAATATAGAGGATTATGAATGGGTAAATCAACACACAAAAATGAGCCACGCAGATCTGGAGTTCTCATTCACATTATATTTGAATGCATCTCGTACCTCAGCATTTCACCTTCAAGGATAAACTGCAAACAACACAGGGGTGCTGCGATGGGTACGCCCTATGCTCCGAATTATGCAACAATTGTGTACATGTGGGAGTTTGAAAAGAAATTTATTTATGGTTCTGAATTTTTTCTAAAACATGTTATAGTATATAAAAGGTTCATTGATGATTTACTATTTGTGTGTAAAGGCCCAATAACTGAATTTTCCTGTTTTATGAGGAAGTTGAATAACAATTCACATGGGTTGAAATTTTCTTTTGAGTGTCATAATGACAGTATAGAGTATCTGGATGTTGAATTTTATTTAGATGGATGTGGCAAGGTTCAGTGTAAGTCCTACCGCAAACCCACTGCAGTTAATTTCTTGCACACTAGCAGCATGCACCTTCCACATCTTATTAGTTCACTGCCAGTGGGTGAATTGAAGTGTATCTTATGTAATACCTATGAGGATAAGTTGAAAATTGAAAAAATTAATGAAACAGTGGACAGGTTATCCATGAGAGGGTATAGTAAGAGAACTTTGGAGGCTGCAGTAAAGAGGGTGGTTCATGTTGGAGTAAATAGTAATGTGGGTTTGAATTTCTATCATGTAAACCATGCAAAGAATGAGTATGAATGGAAGAGGGATGACAGGAGCAGGGACTGTTCATATAATCAGAGAATAAGGATATTTATTTTGTTACAAAATACTCCCATTTTTCTGAAACATTAAGAAGATTAGTAAGGGAGTCTTGGCGTCTTATAACACATGATGAACAGTTTGGCCACTGGTATCCTAAGTATGTTAAATTCTCATTTCGGAGATATTTAAACTTGAAGGAATTATTGAACCTGAGGCAGACCAGTATTGGTGGCGATAAGGTGGGTTCATTCCCTTGTGGCCATTATAAACAGAGTAAGGAACCTAACAGGCAGTTACACTAATGATAGAAAGTTTACATCTAAAGTTCAGTTTAATTGTAGTTCTTGTGGGGCAGTCTACATTTTGGTGTGGATGTGCAAAAAAACTATGTGGTCTATTGGATAGAGCAAAAGAATGGTCAGGCTTAGAATTCTAGAGCATGTGAGGGATATCAAAAATGCAATGTTAGTAGTCCTGTTGATGAGCATTTCTATAGGGTCCATGGTGGGGTTGATTATAGTCTGTTTTTCTGTGTGTTGGGAAAATCTTGTGTGATGAGACAGGGTGATATTGTCACTAAATTATTGAGGTTAGAAAGTAGGATGATTATTAATTTCAAGACAGTTTTCCCTAAGGGTTTGAATCTTGAAGTCAACTTGAATGTGCAATTTTGTAGGATGTGAATTGTACATTTAACTTTAAAAGCTGAGGGAATTGAAATGCTGTAGTATAACATTTATAACATTTATTGTTTTAAAATGTTATTTTTTGGTGATTTTGATAAGAATTGTTATTAAGGGTGTTACATCCAAGTTAGTTATGCATTTTATATGTACAATGGATGAATGGTGATTGTGTTTTTAAATAATGTGAATGTAATTGAATATCATGTAACTTCCTAACCTATCGGCAGGGGGCAATGGTGTATAAAATAGAGTCCTGTGTTGTTTGCAGTTTATCCTTAAAAGGCGAAATGCCAAGGTACCAGATGCATTCAAATATAATGTGAATGAGAACTTCAGATTTGGGTGGCTCATTTTTGTGTGTTGTCTTATTTCTACATTTGGAGGACTTGTTTTTGGATTATGATTAGGTCTCTGATCATGATCCGATTATCATGTGTTCAAGACATGCATGCCAAGAAATTCACTTGAGAGGTGAATCTTGACATCCATGTTGAAAACACATAGCAAGTGGGTAATGATCGTTAAGACTATCATAATTCTTTGTAGTGCATAGAGCTTTACCTGCTCCATGTACTATTAGTTGCAATGAAAGAAAAATCGATGTGTTTTGCTGGTTTGAAAGCCATAAAATGCTTAACAGATGCTGTCAGAAAGGTAGTGTAATGGATTCCATTACATTTACATTCACCTTTCATGCCTCTTATTGCTTCATATTTTTGATCCAGTCCTCATAAAAATCTGTGGGTTTTGGACAAACCACTGAGGACTGAAGTCACTAAATAATGACACACTTTTGAGTTTCAGAGATGGTATCCTTCAGATTATGCAGGCAAATAAACATGCTGTTATTCTAGCAACTTTCTAAGTTTTTTTACAGGAATTTATGGACACCGTAAGGGTATGGACAGCAGGCAGAAACAAATGATGTTCATCGTGTTACACTGCTGCAGTCATCACACTTGAGGTTATCCTGCTTTCAGGCGGTCCCACAGTCGGCCAGAGTTCCAAAATCTTAGTCCGGCGTCGGTTGCTGTCGCTTCTTCCCTGACGTCAGTGCGCCAGGGGTATATAATATGCATCCGATGCCATTTTCTTCAGTCTTTCTTGCCGCGTGGTGCCCGAAGCAGAAGCAGTTCGCAAGTGCTGCTCGGCCAACTCCTGAGATTTTCGAAGTCGAATTTCAGATCCGAAGTCTTCAATAAAGCTAAGTACCCTGTTGGGGAAACCTTTTTCTTGCCTCAGACTGATGTCTGAAAAAGTTAATAATTGTATTTCTTGTGGGAAGTAAATACCTCATAAGGACTTCCACTCTTACTTGTATTCCATGCCTAGGCCCTGATCACAACGTCACTAGTTGTCAGTTTTGTGCTAGATTCAACAAACGCACTATAAAAAGACTTTTTTTTTTGCTTTACACTACTTTGGCCGAAGGTTCAATTATACCATGCCGTCGGATCAGCCGGCGACCTCAATACCGAAAAAATGCAAAGACAAGGATAAAGACAGGCATCTGAGGTCCAAAACCGATGACGAAACCTCTTCTAGGCCAGTCGCTGGTTCACCGGTTCTCAGTGAGGCGCTTTCACAGCCCCTGACACCCGCTACCTCAGAGCCACAGGCCGCTTCTGACTCCCACGTGGAGACATTTAGGCCTCTGGAAACTCAAGGTATTGGGCCTACAGAAACTAATCCCTCAGATGGGTCTGGAGCCGCTGAGCAGGCACCGGCTTCTGAGGGTGTTTTCAGACCTTCACAACTTACCATTAAAACAACAGCAAGACAAAGGTACCATTAAAGACAAAGAAACAAGTACAGCATTCTCCTGGACAGTCCTCCATGCCTAAGAAACAGATGCTTAAAATGGCCAAAGACCTCATTACTCTAATCAGGGGTTCCCATCCCCCGCCTGAGAAAAGGCCTAGGCAGGATACAGACTATGACTCCTCTGATCAGGTTTCCATTTCCTCTGATTCTTCTTCAGACCAAGGATACTCTTTACCCCCCTATGAGGACTCTGATGCCGAGGAATCTATCCCTTCTGCCTCTCCTCCTGAGGATTATTCTTTTGGGGAAACTTTACATACCATGAGGGAACATTTCCATTGGGAAAGTCAGGAGTACTCAGAATCCAAGAAAAGGCTCAGGGATTTCCTCTTATTGCCTCAGCACAGGCCCCTGGCTATTCCGCCTGTGCTAGACATTGTGGATGATATGTTCTTTGAATCCAGCTTATCTCCTGACTCTTTGCCCCCTGCTCCAGCCAAGCCAGATAGGTATTATAGAGTCCGTGACAAGTTTCTTTACAAAAACCCTTCTGCTGATCCAGAAACTATTTCCCAGGGTCCAAAAGGGGTTAAGGCTTCCATTGCAAAAAATCCAGTACCCTCTGACAGAGATTCCAGAGCTTTGGATAGATGGGGGAAGAAAGAATACACGTCTGCAACTTTAGCAGTAAGAGCTTTAAATTGCTAGTTTCACATGCTTAAGTACCAACAATATTTAATGGCTCAATTAAAACAGAAAATGCTTGCTAGCTCAGAAGCTCCTGATTGTAAAGAAATGCAGGATTTATTGCATGCAGTTGAACAGGTGGGAAAACATACTCTGCAATGTGGTTTTGATTCTTTAGAGGCCTCTTGTAGAGCCGCAGTTACAGGTTCTGTTATTCAAAGACATGCTTTGTTAAAAGAACAGAGTTTACCTGATCATGTTAAGGCAAAGTTATTGGATGCTCCTTTACAACATGATACCTTGCTTGGTGTTAAGGTGGAAGAGGTGTTAAAGAAAATGGAGGATAAAGCTAAATCTATGCAAACAGTCAAGGATTTCTTACAGGTACAGCCACCTCGGTTTAGCAGAAATTGGCCAACAAAAAATTGGTCCTTTCCAGTGTCAGACAGGCCACAGAGAGGCAGATACAGATGCCCAAGAGGCAGATCTCAACCCCAAGGCTCAAACAGACAACGACAGTGGGGCACCTCAACCCCAAATGGAGGTGAGGACAAGTCTCAACCTTACAGGAAACAGTCACAATGACTTTCCTTTGCGTACGCCAAGCACATCCCTTTTGGAAGCCCCCTTAGGGGGAAAGCTAGCACTTTTTTCTCAAAACTGGCAAACAATCACCCAAGACAAATGTGTCCTGAATATGGTGTCTCAAGGTTACAGATTCCTCTTCCATACTTTACCAAAGCTAAAAGGAATGCCAGACCTGCCACAAAATCAATGGGCAGAGGCACAAAAACAAATTTCAGCCCTCATGGACATGAGAGATATACAAAAAGTACCACAACAGGAACAAGGGCAAGGATTTTACTCAAGACTCTTCCTGGTCCCCAGAAAGGACAAAGCCTGGAGGCCTATACTGGACCTTTCAATTCTGAAGACTTCCCTGGAGATTCCGAAATTCAAAATGTTGACATTACAGCAGCTTCTACCCATGCTGGGCAAGAAGGCTTGGCTTGTTACTCTGGACCTCAAAGAGGCATACCTGCATGTCCCTATCAGACAAAATTGCAGAAGATACCTCAGATTCAAAGCTGGTACAATACACTACCAATTCTCGGCACTGCCCTTTGGCTTATCTACTGCGCCCAGAGTCTTCACAAAGTGCCTGGCACCAGTAATTGCATTTTGCAGACAAAAAGGAATTCAAATATATCCATACCTGGACGACTGCCTCATTCAAGCAGAGACAAAGGACATTCTTCTACAGCATCTGGCGTTTGTGAAAAAGTTGCTAATTTCTCTAGGGTACACAGTAAACGAAAAGAAGTCAAAACTAGTGCCCTCACAACAGATTACATTCCTGGGTGCCAGCTTAAGTACAACGGCCCAGATGACTTACCTCACGCCAGACAAACAAGTGCAACTAACTCAATATTTTCAACTACTGGCAAAAACGTCCCATCTCCCTGCAAGAAAAATTCTGCAGGCCCTGGGATTCATGGCATCCTGCATACTACTAATACCATATGCCAGACTGCATATGAGGAAATTACAATGGTACCTAAAAAGTGTTTGGCCTCAACATTCTCACAGCCTAGAAGCAGTAATTCCAATGATTCCCTGCCTACAACAGGAGTTTCGATGGTGGGCATTACCCAACCCACAGCCAGGCAAACTCTAACAACAGATGCTTCGGATTACGCCTGGGGAGCACACATGGCAGGAAAATGCATTCAGGGCAAGTGGACCACAGACCAGATGCATCTTCACATCAATCAAAAAGAGATGTTGGCTGTGCAAAATGCCCTAACAGCTTTCAAGGTCCTTCTACATCCAGGACAACTATTACTAAAGACAGACAACACCACAGTAATGTGGTACATAAACAAACAAGGGGGCACTCATTCTTATCCCCTATGCAGGCAAGCCATGACCTTGTGGAACACAGCTCTAATGTGCTAAGTTCACCTGCAAGCACAATTCCTGCCAGGAAAGAAAAATACTCTGGCAGATGACCTAAGCAGAAATATCATGGACCCTCACGAATGGAAATTGAATTCACAAATCTTCAGCATGATAACACAAAAATGGGGATGCCCAGACATAGATCTTTTTGCCTCCCCTCTGAATTGCCAACTACAAAAATTCTGCACAAGGACTTATCACAAACAAGCATGGAAAGTGGATGCTCTTCTGTTCAGCTGGAAAAACCTAAAAGTCTATGCCTTCCCACCACTGCCTCTCCTTTCAAAGGTACTCCTAAAAGCCAGACAAGAAAAACCACAGATGATCCTGATTGCTCCAGATTGACCACGCCAGCACTGGTACCCTATCTTAAGGAACTTGTCTCAGGGCCCACCGTGGATTTTGCCCCAAATTCCACACCTTCTGACTCAACAAAACAATCAGATCCTGCACGGTCAGCTCAAAACCCTAAACCTGGCAGCATGGCAGATACTTTAGTCAAACAGGCAACACCTCTCTCTAAAGCTGTTTTGGATGTCATTTTGGAGGCCAGGAGGCCTAGCACCAGGAAAGCTTACTCAGTAAAATGGAAGAGATTCTGTGCCTGGAACCAGGCTCACAGCCTTGACCCTCTTGTTCCAAACATTCCTCAGATTTTACAATACTTAACTGAGATGCTGGACAGAGGCCTATCCTTTTCATCAATTAAGATCCACACCTCTGCCATTTCTGCACATTACAACATGGATCCTCCTTTATTCTCTCATCCCTTGCTAAAGCAGTACCTCAGAGGAGCTAAAAACATAAGACCACCCCGGAGAGCACCAACACCAACTTGGGACCTCAATTTCGTTTTGGAAAAACTGACCCTACCACCTTTTGAGCCAGCCAATACAGCCGATCTAAAATTTTTATCATGGAAAACAGCTCTGCTCCTGGCAGTAACTTCAGCACAAAGAGTCTCAGAGCTACAGGCATTAATGGCAGTGGAACCTTTTATAATTTTTCATCAGGACAGGGCATCTTTAAGGACAAACTCTACCTTCATGCCAAAGGTGGTATTTAGTGTGGCTCTTAACCAAACCATCCATTTGCCTACTTTTTATCCAAATCCCCAAAATAAAGGGGAGAAACTTCTGCATTCTTTGGGCATACACAGGCAGCTATGCTTCTACCTGGAAAAAACAAAAGCTTTCAGGAAAACTGATCAACTGTTTGTAGCATATGCCGCAGGATCACAAGGCAAGGCTATCTTAAAGCAGACTATTTCCAAATGGATAGGACACTGTATTCGGTACTGCTACACACAGCATGGAAAATCAGTCCCTAATAACATTAGGCCTCATTCCACCAGGGCAACAGCCACTTCAGCAGCCTTTCTCAGAGGAGTACCTACCAAGGAAATTTTGGAGGCTGCAACTTGGAGTCCAGTGCACACCTTCACCAAGCATTACCACCTGCCTCTTTACTCTAAATCCAGAGCAGGATTTGCCACTGCAGTTCTGCAGGGCCTCTTAGCCAATCCTAACTCTTTATAGACCAGCCACCCAAACTTAGCTTAGGGATTCAACCCAAGTGCGATGACTGCAGCAATGTAACACGATGAACATAGTACAGTTTTGTACCTACCATAAATGTAGATGTTCGAGTGTTCACACTGCTGCAGTCCAGGTTACCCTCCCTCCATCCCCTCTGAACTAGCTGGACTTATCTATACCCTTCTATCCTATACAACCTTTGGGGTGTATTTGCTGGTAACTGAAGGTATTGTTTTTATTTTATATGTATATTTTTGATTAGCAATATGTATTGCCTACCCACTTGGGGGCACCTGACATCTGGGGCAAGAAAAACTGAAGAAAATGGCGTTGGATGCATATTATATACCCCTGGCACACTGACGTCAGGGAAGAAGCGACAGCAACCGATGCTGGACCAAGACTTTGGAACTCTGGCCGACTGCGGGACCACCTGACGGCAGGATAACCCCAAGTGTGATGACTGCAGCAGTGTCAACACTCGAACATCTACATTTATGGTAGGTACAAAACTGTACTTTTTGTCTGTCTCTGTCATTTGCTAGTCAATACAGGCAGATTTTACTGTTGAGCACTAGACCCAGCCTTAACAACTTAACCAGAGGGTGCTTAACAGTTTTTAATGTTGGGTCGCACGCCACTCCGGAGCTTAACTGGTTTGTCTTTTTCCAAATATTGAAGTGAAGTCAGCGTACTCCATGCACTAAATTTATGTTAAAAACATTCCTAAGCAAAATCTTGAAACAAGTATGAGACTTGTGATCGAAGCTCTACATAGAAAAGCAGATTGACAGTCCGACTTCTTAGAGCGGAATAGAAGTATCAAGTAAACATTTAGCATTTTTTGTGGGGTGGGGGAGAGTGGTAACAGGTAGGAAACGATGAAAAAAATTGTCAGAAAAAGAAGGAAAAATACAACTGAAGAAAAGAAAAATAAACCAGAAGGGAAATCAAAGAAAATAGTTAAGAAAATAAATATCTGTACAAATCTCCTCGGTTGTGATTTTGAAAGGCTCTTGCGTTCAGTTAATGACAGGGGTGAATTTTGTAAAGAGTTGGATGTCTTCTCAGTGTTCACATTTTTTTCATGGTTGCTTTGTTTCTTCCCACATCCCAAAGATATGCAGTAGACAGATTGGTGAATGTTAATTGCCGCTGGCCATGTCTGCTCTGTGTGTCTGTGGTACAGAAGAAAGCCCTGGCAATCTCATTCCATTCCCTGTTTGCATAGTAAACTCTGAGTTTGAAAATGGCTGTTAGTATTAATGTGCAGTTTGGTGTGAGTTTGACTAAGAAAGTCTGCACAGAGTTGACAGGTCAGTTATATTTTTCTATGAGCCTGTAAACATTTTCAGAGACTATAATAACTTTCATTATTGATGAGAGGTGAGCTAATGGAGTAATTACTTTGGCAGAATGCAAGGCACTCGTGATAGTTGTGATAACAAGAAAAGTGAAGAGTTTAATCAAACGTTCTACTTTTTTTAAAAAGGAAAGAGGTAGAACAAAGTGAGACCATGTTTAGTGAAGTTATAGAAATTGGTAGAACTGCATCTGCTGACAGACAAATTAGTTGTATGGTTGGATTACAACTGGGAATGCAAAGACAAGCGAAAATCACTTTTATGTTGTTAAATTACACATATAAGTAGAAAAATGATGGGCTGTGCACAGCAGACATAAACTGACTGAGCTAATTGAAGATCACATCTAGTGAGAGATTGTTTTCTGTTTGGAAATATTAATTTGGAAAGCGGGAACATTTATTTGACTTGTCAGATGTCAGCTCATGTTCAGATATAATTAGAGTTGCTAGGTAAAAAAGACGTATTTTGGGTAGAGAGTACTAGAATACAAAATTATAGAAGAGTGTTGATTGAAAGGTTAGAAGACTTGCAATACACTTTGTGGAAGACAATCCAGTTTTTTTTTATTTCCTTGAAAATAAGAAGGAATTCTGAAAAGAATAAAAAATGCAGAGTGTTATAGAAAAAAAGCAGTAAAAGTAATCATAAATCTGAATATGGAAAAAATAAAAAGGACAGAATGGAAGGACAACACTTAGTAAGCATACAACGATATAGACTAGTTGTTCAAAAAAAAGAAGAGTGGAATAATTTAATGGAAAAAATGCTACTTTAAAATTCCAGAATGTGGTTTCTATAATTAAGGGATGGTAGTACATATATTTCAGAGGTTTGCAAAGAAAGGAATGATTTTAAAGAACAAAAGGGCATATAATTGAAAAAGGTACAAGTTTTAAGGAAACTGATCTAGATATTTTAGTAGGAGAATAGTCGACAATGTGTGCATAATATGGAAGAAATGAATGATGCTTTACTTTAAGGAAGCAGATAACCAGTTAAGAGGTGAGATGGGGCAAATGTCCCTGTATGCACTATCAGTTATGGATTTTATAATGTCTCAGTGTGCTGTTATGAAGGAGATTGTGTGTCGCATATGAGTTTTACAATTTCTCAGTATACAGCTGTGAAGGAGTTTGTGTCAGCTATAACTTTTACAGTGAGTTAGTGTATTATTGTGAAGAGACACTGTAAAAGTTATAGCTGACACAAACTCCTTCACAGCTGTATACTGAGAAATTGTAAAACTCATATGCAACACACAATCTCCTTCATAACAGCACACTGAGACATTATAAAATTCTATTCTCAGCTAGAGCGTCTTCTGCGTGGAGACATGCGTGAATGGGCATATCTTTGTTGAAGGTTGTGCATCAGGGCTGGTAACTTGGCATGTAAAAATCAACTACCAATCATTAGCGGACCGGAGTTCCTCTGAGGCGACCCATAAATGGGAAAAGCCGAAAGACACAAACAAGTATACTGTTGTGAAGGTTGTTGTAAAAATTGATTGAGTGATTGTTGACTGGAGTAATATGTGAATGTGAAGCAGATATTTATTTATTCTCTTACCTACTTATTTGTTTATTTTATTTTTTTTTTTTTTATTTACTGATGTTTGGTGACTTGGATCTCAACTTTTCCAGCTCTTGAAAGAAACCCCTTGCCCTTGTCTTTCCTCCAGGTTACTTAGGTAGCCTCTGTCATATAACTTTAGATTTCATAGCCACTCAGGGCCTCTTCTGCAAGCACAGAACCAGAGTGCAGTGCTCTAACCACTCTGTTTCTACTCGTGGATCCAGCAGTTGGAGGGATCTTCTCTGAAATTTTAAAGACATCTAACTATTCCTCCTTTTGAGCACAACATAAAGAATATTTCAAAGTACAAGTTACTTGTAAATGTTCTGCCTCAGGTCACATAACCTAGTTTCCTAATCTCCAACATATATTGCCTATCATTTTCACTATAGCATCTCTTGTGTAACTCCTGTCATGTTACTACTCTAACTGATGTAAATATTGTTCATAGCAGTTTCTGACTACTTTCTTAAGTAATCTTTTCTGTTGTATGTAAATTATACCATTGTATTTAGTGTTCCCTTTTATTGTATAAATTATTTTCTATTTGTTCCACTTGATGTGTGTTCACATCCTGGCCTAAGACTGAAATTGGTCCAATGGGAGTTGTGCTCTGTATAAATAAATAAGTAAGTGACCAGGCTAATAGACTGATTACAATTAATCCATTTCAGCCACAGTCTGGGGTTACATACAGTAACAGCAAAAACATATTTACATAGTATATGAGCTATATCTGAAAGCAAAAACAATAAGGAATAAACATTGGTATATAGTAGATATACAGACAATTCAGGCTGTAACGATTAGATCTGGAAATGTGAAAAGTTGAACAGCTGTTACAAAGATGCCTTGCATACTAGCTAATTATTTACTAAGACATTAGTAGCTGATTTGGTTAAAGTAGACAGTTATAAACTGGAAGAATAAATATGAAGTACAAATAAAACAAAAGACTAAAAGTAGGTATAAGGTATATTTGTTTTTTTTGGGTTTTTTTTGTTTTTTTTTACGAATAAGAAGATATAATTGTAGAATAGGGAGAATCTGACAGAACAAGAAGAGGCACAACCGTAGAGTGGTAAAGAGAAAATAAGGGACTACCTGGATAGTACGCATGAGTTAAGCAACTGTTTTTTGATAATAACTCCAGAGAACAAAAGCTTTTAGCACAACAGCTCGGGGAGCAGAAAGTAATAAGGGTTGTTGCCAAGTTTATGGAGCCTATAACAAGGAAAATAACAAGGGATCCTATATAGGTATTAGAAATATTTTGGAAATTTTATGAAAATCTGTATAAAGCAGAGAAATGTGGCAAATAAGAAAATGTACAAATGGAAGTTTTTATGGAAGAATTAAATAAGCCAAGGCTAGAAGTAGATGAGGCGCAGTTACTAACAGGCTAGGAAGAGATGAGATAAAATGGTGATATATAACCAATCTACAGGAAATCTCCAGGAATAGATGGTATTCCTGTGGAAGTTTGGAAGCTTGTAGGGAAGAAAGTGATACATATCTAGAAGGTTTTGTTTAACACTATTTTAAAAGGAGGAGAAAACACCATTATACTGAAAGAAAGCTATGGTAGCCATAATATCTAAAGATGGTCAAGACCCATAAGATCCAGCTTCATGTCAACCCATTTCTATTCTAAAGCATGATTATAGAGTGTTTATATCTGTAATGACTAAAAGAATGACAAAGGTGATGCCAAAATTCATAAATATGAATCAATGTGGTTTTGTGGAGGGGAGACAAACATTTGACAACTTTAATAGAACACTGATGATCCAGAAGGAAGACAAATGTAAGAAAATATCACTTTTGTTGGTGGGTTTTGATGCAGAGAAAGCATTCAACAGAGTAATGTGGGATTTTGTAAGTAAGGCAATGGAAGCATTTGTATTCCCTTACACAACAGTAAGGTTAATTAGGAGGAAATCTGTGGGATTGGAGATGAAAATCAAAGGGGTGCATGTGATAAGTTCTGTTTGAACAGATGAACCAAGCAGGAGTGTCCTCTTTCCCCTTTGTTATTTCCATTATATTTAGAACCATTGGGAAATAAATAAGGGACTGAGAAATTCATGGATATAATTGGTATAGTAATCAACAAAAGTTGGTTTATTTGCAGATGATATTATTTTGTATCTGATAAAACCAGAAAAGGATACTTCACTGCTCAGAACATTCTAGACAGTTTCAAGTCATTTTAGGATACAAAATTAATGAAGGTAAAACAAAGACAGTAGCTTTAAACTATGTATCCACACACACAAATTGGTTTAGCATTAACCATATTTAATGGGACATGATAAAAATAAAATACTTAGGAGTATGGATTAAAAAAGATTCTGTTATGGCAGGTAAGGATATGTGGGAAGACACTATACAAAAGATTAATGCATAAACTGAGAAACTGGAAGCTCTGTTTTATGGATATAAATAGCAAGATACAAGCAGTGAAAATGTTTTAGTCCCTTTAGTTTTATAGGTTCATAGGTTCATAGTTTAGTACTAGGCTGGCTGCTCTTATGAGTCATTTTAAGCCTAGTCAATGTCCCTCAATGGTGAGAATCAAGCCCTGCACCACGTGTTTGTGAGGTAAAACCTTAACTATTATGTCACTCCCTCCTCCTCTTATGTCACTCCCTCCTCTCCTGCTTATACATTGGTCAGGCATAGTCATAGGTTTATAGGTTTTATCAACCAGAGGAGAAGTTGTGGATAACAATTAATAAATAGCTGAATGATTTTATCTGAGAGGGGAAAAGGACAAGAATCAAGTGGGATAAATTCTTGTGTCAAAATATTGGAAAGAGAAAATACCAGAGATAGAAGACAGTCATATGATAAAAGTAATTGATTTGACTACAAAATCTATTTCTCTTCAAAAACTGATGTATACCCAATTGATGATATGGAATAATGCGTATTATACACGCCTTAGCCTGCATAAATTTAATTCCAAAAATTCACCAGTTTGTCCATACTGTAAGGATCAATCTGCTGATCTTCTTCATATGTTGCAAATGCATATACAGACTTTGGAACTCACTAAAGATACAACTTCAAAAGATGGGTTACCAAAGTACAACATTGTCATGGAAATTTATGATTTTGCATATTCCCCCAAAAGAACTTCCTAAATCTCAAAGTATTGTATTAATCAATATCTTTTTATTAATGAAGCTATACATAGCTACTAATTGGTTAGACCCATCCAAAACATCATGGAATAATTTTAGAGTACTGGCAATAAGGCATATACTAGCTCACAAATTACTTTTGAACCAACATAATAAAAATATTAGCAATCCAAAAATATGGGAACAAGTATTTAATATTATATTAGCATAACATCTCATATTTGAATTTAACAAGAATTATTTTTACACCTTTAAAAAACTCTGTAACACTAACTGTTTATTATTTGAATTGATCTTAACCATTTGTATATTTTTGGTGTATAATTCAATGTGTTACTTGAAGCATTTATGTAAATATTGTATATATGTTTTATGTTTTTGTTAATTACTTTAGTTGGTAGTTTCTTTTTAATTTTTTTGTTTTCTATTAATTTTGTATGGCATATAAGAAAATAATAAAAATTATTATTGAAAAAAAAAAAAAAGAATTAAGTGGGATAAGTTGATCCTTCCAATAGAACAAGGTGGTTTGGGACTACCTGATTTGAAAGGGTATTTCAGTCCTACACAGCTAAGACTCCCATACATAGCGCAAGCAGAATGATATAATTCAAAGTGAAAAGGAATGATGGTAAAACAAGGAAGACGCTTGAGAAATAAGGAGAGATTGAAATTCTGGATGCAGATCCTTGAGGATAATAACAGTAACCATTAAAAGTATTATATTCATAAAGTAACAGAAAGTATTCTAAGAACTAAACCAACACAGGAACAGATTTTATCAATAGGAATGACTGCAATTAGGGGTACAGAGAAGAAGCAAGAGGGGGTGAATTTACCGGAGAAAACTGGCGAAGGAACTAAGGTATTGGGTGCATATAATTAGAGAAGGAAAGGTAACAGAATGGGAAGAAGTCAAGAATACATTTGGATTGCAGGTTAGAGATTGCCTTACCTATCCTAAGTGAAAGACCAACAATGTTAGAGTTTTTAGTAGAATCTACAACAGAAGCTGCTGTTAAAAAGTGATAATTATCAGGGCATGTAAAATATTGCATAACTACAGGAATCAATCAGAGGAGGTTATAAGGATTAGGAAGAGAGACTGGATAAGCAATTCACAAAGAAATAATGGGAGGATATATGTATGGCTCCCAAATATGCAATAAAGTCTAAAAGATTTAGTATCTTTGTTTGAATGTGTTTGCATAGGTATTTGTATACCCCAAGCAAACTCCAAAGAATTTTTCTTCAGGAAGATTGCAAATGTTGAAGGTGTAATGTGAAAGAAAGAGGTAATTGGGAAGTTTAATGAGCTGGCAGGCTTTAAAACTTCCCTGGAGACTAATCTGTCAGAACGACTGGGTGATCAAATTGATGTAACTAATGAAATGATTTTTGGAGCTGTGATACTGAATCGGCATTGCCTAGACATAGTAAGGCCTTGCTACGTTTAATTCTGGTGGCTGCCAGCAAAGAACAATTACTAGAAAATAGAAGTCAAAGCTTAAACCAACCATATTAGAAGTAGTGTATATAGTAACAGAGATAAAATAATTGGAAGTAAGATCTTTAGAATAGGGTATGAGCAAATTAACAAAATGAGATTTGTGGAAACAATACATGCAGAATAATGTTCTGGAAGAGGAATGAGGTTTAAGGAAGGCAAGAATTGAATGGGCTATGTAATGTTATGTGGACAATGTATATACAACATTATATTGGATGCATAATGTTTGCAACTGAAAATATGTCAGTATGGTTTGTTTTCATTTATATAAATGTATGATTGCCTATGTCACAAGTGGTAATTCAATAAATATGTTTCTTGTTTAACAAAAAATAAGAAGGTATAACAAGAAAGTAAAGAAAGTAAAATGCTAGAAATATATATATATATATATATATATATATATATATATATATATGTGTAACATAGATATAAGAAGAACTGTAAAGAAACTGCATACAAAAATCAGACAGATAAAAGAAAACGTTAATAAGTAATTCAAAACCACACAAGTGCTTTTTTACCCTCATAGGAGATTTTTCAAGTATTTAAAACCATACATACAAAAGTAAACATTTAAATAAGCATGTAGACCAAGCACATGACTGGTATAAGCCAATCAAAAAAACACTTTAATGTTTTAGTCTCCTATGTAACATAATTAGGTTATAACATTCTTTCATTCCAGGATCTGTTATAGGATTTAACTTAGTAATCCATATATATATTCAGCATTCTCAGTGCTTATTCTAACATCTCCACCCCCACATTTTGCATAAATTGTTTGCAACATCATGGACATGAATCTATGTGAAGCATCTCAATTCATAACATGTTTTGCAATAGTGTTAGGTACATTGTCCTTTTCAATGTCATATAAATGTTGATAAGATGTGCTTTTTAAAACTTCAGTTTCCCCAATATAAAATTTATTACATAGAACACATGAAGTGACATATTACTAAATGCTGTGTATTGCAGTTGGCATAACCATGTATGTTGTATTTCACACCTGCCGTGGGATATATAAAATGATTTTGTTGTAAGACAATTGCAGTCCCTACATAGTTAAGTAGCTGTTCTGTATGGAACAGATGCACAAGAAGGAAATTTCCTATGTCATAATTATTTCTTAAATTAGGCATATTTTTAAAGGCAAAAGGTAGTTGTTCAACCACAATCTGCTGCATATTATCTAGAATTAAAATCTACCAATTTTTTAGAATTTTACAATAAATATTAATATCCATTCCATAAGCTTCCTAATTTGTTCTATGATGGTATATACGAAACACCTGATGTTGAACTAGGAGCTACAACGTTTTTAAGAAAAAATGGTTTAGATCTTTGATTTCTGTCAGCCAACACCTGTTCATCAACTGCCTTTATTTCTTTCCCCAAATATCCCCTTCTTATGAAATCAGACTTCACGTGTTCAAACATACCCAATAAGTCAGCATCCTTGCTACTTAAGTGTGCTGCTCTCATAAACCGGCCCTTGAATATGTTGGTATATATCTATTTAGGATGCATGCTACTTCTAGAAAGTATAGCATTCTTTTTACATAGTTTGCTAAACATATTAGTTACTAAATCACCATTAGTTTCATGTGATACAGCCACATCTAAACAGTTAATACAATGTAATAAACTATTTGGCGTGAATTCTAAAAAAATCATTAGTGGTATGTAAATAATTTAAAAATGAATAAAGCATATGCTTGTGTCGTCCCATGTAAGAAAGACAGCATCCACAAGTCTATAGTAACAGGCAATGCTTGCAACATAATGATGTCCCATAAATACATACTTTTGCTCCCAAACCGCAAGTACCAAATTAGCATAGCTGCTGCCAGTGGTACCCATGGTCAAGCCAACTTTTCTGTAGGAAAAATCATTCTCAAAAGTAAAAGCATTATTTTCCAAAATTGAATTCAATAAGAGAATATAACGTATTAATTTTAAAATATGAATAGCTGCTAACATTTGATAAAATTATGAATGCTTTTGATGCCATATTTGTTTGGTATGAAGGTGAAAAGAGATTTAATGTCTATTGTGACTAGTAAAAAGTTCTGTAATTCTGTGTTGCAAAGCTAGTTTGATAAATTATTAAGAAAAAGTTTAGTGTGTGTAAGAATATTCAGAATTTTTATTTAGTAGTGGTTGCAGTTGCTTGTCAGCACAGAAATGGATTCAGTAAGCCAACCAGAGCATAAGACAATGGTGTGCATTGGTGGATCTTCCAAAGATTCATGTATTTAAGGAAGGCCATAAATAAGAGATATCAAAGGATGAGATTTGTGGAAATAAGCAAATAAATGTGAATTTTAACAGGCCATTCATATACATACCATATAATAAACTCTTAACTCTAGAAATAATTTTATCTATATCATTTCTGTACAATCTTTGATAAATGTTATGGTCAGCTAACAAACTATTCATCTTTTTAAATCTATTTTATCCAGTACTGCAATTGTACCATCTTTGTCAGCTGCTTTAATCTTAATATGTATTATTTCTGAAATCCTCAGAAACACACATTTCAGTCAGTCATATTATAAAAAGAATTTCTATGCTTATCTCTGTTTTGAGAAACTTCATAAATCTCATTCTCACAAATCTTTAAAAAACTTCAGTGAATAGATAATTGCATACGACCTGCCTGTATATTAATGCTATCTTTAAGTGTAAGATTTAACCTTGCATTTCTTACAAAAAGTCTTAAGTCAGTAATAACATTCTTAGTGTCATTCTTCTTAAGAACTTAAGTTGTTCACCATTCCAAACAGTGGAGGAGACATTGTAAACTAAGCTGTCTGTACTTTTGGCATATTCAAGTCTGTATCTGATTGCAGAATTGAGTCCGACCTTGACGTCCCCCCTCTGTTGTCTCTTTTTACTGTAGCTGCTTAAGAAGGCAGCAAGCTACCAGAATACTGTAAATATTGTGGCACTGAGACATTGTAATTGAGGCAAGGTAGCAGAAGCAGAAACAGTGTAGCAACTTTATAATGACATTGTAAACATGAAAAAAGAAACAGCAAAACATGGTAGTGGCAGTAACAGATGCAGAAATAGCTATAAAACAGTAACTCCTTATTCAAGTTATGAGAAAAATAAGCATAGTCTATGCGGAACAGCTCAGCAGTTAGGCAGACACAAGTGCTGGTTTAATTAGAAACCGCCCACCATTAACAGTCAGCATCTAATTAAAGCAATGGGAAAATACCTTAATTGAAGTAGAAGCCAGTGCTATTAATTGAAGAAAAATGGTAAATGTAAGTAAAAATATTAAGCAGATCAGAAGTATATTTGTTTCTTTAAAAATAAGACAGTAAAAGGCTGAGTGATGGAGGGATCTGTCTTTTAAATATTAGCAGTAGAATAGTTGCAAAGACTGTTAACACAGAACTATAAGTATGTAACATAAAAGTACAGAATTCTGGAGTGAAATACAGAAAAATTTATGACATAGTATTATTCAATGTAAGATACATGTATAAAAGTAGAAAAAGGGAATATTAAACAAAAAAAAGTGTATTGCTGAAGTTAGGTCAGAAGCAAGCATTTAACAAGGTAACAAGGTAAAATTGTGAGTAAAATCAAACTATAGGGCAAAAGCACTTAAACTAGCAAAAGTAAATATTTTTATTTCCTGGTGGTCAGTTTCCAGTGTGAGTATACTTTGGTTTTTGAGTTTTCTTGCATGCCTTTGGAGTGTTATTTCTTGGATTATATCATAAAATATCTTGTAACTGTGCATAAAATATTAAAAGGAGGGTATTATTGAGTCAATATATTGGTGACATATTTGACAATGAGAAGACTGCTTGATTGGGATCTTCTTCCAGTGCAGACAAACCTTAATCTTCTGGATCATCATTTTGGATGCTCTATAGAGGCTCTAGGTTTGATTCCTAGTTGAAGCATATGGTTGCCATATGGTTGCTTTGTGATGTGTTCCTGGAATTTGACCAGGTCTTTTGTCAGCAAATGATTCTAATCAATATACTAGTTCATATGAATTCTACTTCAGACAGCATATTGATGCGCTCTCACCTTTCCTCTTTGTATATTTACTTCAGTAGTGTGTGTGCGTGCGCGAGCATGTGTGTGTGTGTGTGTGTGTGTGTGTGTGTGTGTGTGTGTGTGTGTGTGTGAGTGAGTGTGTAGAGGATTTAGCTTTCCATGTGCTACTTAGCAAGCATAGGTGTCATGGATGACAAAGTGTCTGGGGACAAGCCAGCTTACTTGTTAAAAGATGAATAGTGAAAAGATAAATATAGTTAAAATATAAGTATGCAAATAAATGTAAATGATATAAATGTAGAGTTGCACTTCCTGTGCTCTCATTGGATGTTTGTATGTATCCCATATGTATGAGAAAATGCTTCAAAGCCATGCCCAATTCTCAGCTGCTTTTAAAGCTTTATGGATGAACATTCCTGAGGGCCAAGATTTGATTTCTAGATGAAACTAAGCGCTGTCACAGTGTTTGGGAATAGATCCCTTTTTGCATGTGCTAAGAAGCTATAATACTGGAAATGAAGAATAAGATTTTGTCCTCAATGGCTTAATGTGCTTTGAGTTCGCCTGGTAACAAATGGCAGCCTGTTCTTCAAGTCATCTGACAGTTCATTGAGTGAAAATGTTTTCATGAAGAAAACAGCTAAACTGCTTCATTTGAAACACTCTGAAGTAATAGGTTAGTTAATTGTTCAGTGAGCAATTGGATGAGAATAGTTTGGTGGTAATGTTGCATAGTAGGTGAATTACCACTTAGTCAAATGTTGTTGCTGTTGTGCTTGCACAATTTGCTGATGTCAGGATTAGAGTTGCACTCACAGTTGGACTTAAGTATAGAGTTAGGAATAAGGTTAAGATTAAGCTTAGATTCTATGATATGTGGGTTGTTTTTCACCCTAAATTACTGCAAATTGTGTGTATGGCTGTATTTTCTGCATTATCAGTGGGATTTTCATAAAATAGTTATTTGTTGACTAGGTGAACAAGATGATTTTTTCTTCAGTGCAACTGTCTTCAGAGAAGAACCCCACAACCCTCTGAAACAAAACTTGCTCATTGTTTCAGAAAAAAATGATGCTTTTTCATTGTGCATGGATAAGACCAACATTGTTTGACTTCATGCACTTGGTCTTTTGCATTGAAAACCCTGTTCTGCCTTGTTAACAGTTCTGCATTACAAAATGAGAGTTGTTTATGTGTGGGTAAATTATTATTTCCTCTCATAGCTAGCTTCTGTGTTATTAAATGCCAGAAATACTGCTTCACTCGTTTTACTTTTGTTTGTACACCATCTATGAATGAGTTTGTTCCATGTAAAGTTATTTTATTTAAAGCTGTTTTCAAAAGGTATGTTCAGGCAATCTCTTTCGACTCTATGAATAACTTGAAAATTTTCTGTGAACCGTGTTGTGTTATATGGTCCAGACTACCACTGATCTCATGTCTAGAGAGCAGATATGAATCCTTCTGAAAATGTATACCCTTAAAAGGATCTTTTGTCATACTTGTCTGATGCTGCACAGCATAAAATAATAATCTACTGAGCCCGCAGCCTAATTCACAAGTCTTTTTATTCAGATCAGATGAACTGTTACAGTAGCAGCACACATTAAGTATGTTAGTGGTTCCTTCAGTATCCAATGGTATTACCCATCTAAACACACAAAAATCAGACAGTAGCAGGAAGAAAATACATATTTTTTTAATAAAAGCAGTGGATTCAGGCAAAACACAACTATAAGCCATTACTGTAACATTCATAAAAGGACAATAGAATTGTCTGACAAAATGAATGCATTCAGCCTGTCTGATGCTACCTAAATACAAATGCAAATCAGGTAGTGAAATTTTCCCATCTTCAGTAAACAGTTATAAGCTGTCTGGAAATACAAATTTATTTTTCTGTTAGTTGCTCCAAATGTATGAAAACTAACAATATTACAAAGAACAAATAACCTGAAATAAATGCATTTTATTTTCATTATAGTATCCAGCAATGCATTCCTTCCAAACTGTGGTTCAACTCTGAGTAATAATCTTATGCATTTGTGATGCTGCTGTCACCATAATTTGTTTGTGCAATTACTCCGAGGTATAACACTTAGCTCAGCATTGTAGGACATTCTGTTGGTGGTGTCCTTTGAACTAATGAGTTTTGCTACTGTTTAAAATGGGTACAGAAGTCCACAATACTAACACATTATAAAATATGCAGCCGTTGTTTTGTACTTCAGAATGAAGCTATTATGTTACACATGTGCTGGTTTTCTATCTAACAGCTTGTCAGATGCATCGGTAGGACTCACTAATCCAGGCTGGAAGACTGTAGCTTCTCTTTAATATCTTTGTTCACCCATTAAAAGTCTTGCATTATTCATGTATGTGTCTATATTGCTAAGATATCACAGTTGTTTGTATCTGATGACAATTTAGAACAGTCTTTATTTCTGAAGGGTGCTTTTCATTGTGTATCTTTGTAATAGTCAAAATGCAAGATACATTACACATTTCCATTGCATTTGTTTAAAGGATATCACAATGTTTTATGTCCCTCTTCAACTACAGTGCAAGATTCAAGTATTTTAGTCTGGCTGCTTTCCCTCTGTAGTTCCTGCTTTTACAAAAGGCTGTCTTGAATAACGACATAGGGCCAGATTCAATAGCACCACAGTAAGAGTACACGATACCTATTCAAGAACATCCCTACCACATTTTTTGTGCTCTAGTCATTCAGAAAGATTATACTAAGTATACATGTAGTCTGTACTTTGCAGTTATCTTCTGAATCCCCCTCATTATTTAAAGATGGAAGAAAATCAGTAGAAAAACTAAAATTATTTATTTTATTTATTGACATTTGTTAACCGGGTTAGTCCAGCTGTGTTAGAAACCCATTTTCAGTGGAGACCCGAGGAGAAAAGCTCCAGTTAGAGATATACAATATAAATCTAGTTACATCCAGTGTAAGTTTTATAGAGATAAACAATTTACATTTGGTTACATTCATTTAACAGTTTGCAGCAAAAAAGATGCAATTTAGTCTAAGATTCCCATTTAGTGTACAATATGAGAAGGTTGTGAAGAAATGGTATAACAAGGTCCAAGTACATCTAGAACTCTGCTAGCCATAAGTAAAGAATAAAGACAAAGAGAAAAGCTGCTAGTCATATCTAAAGATAAAGCCAAGAGAGGGATAAGATATATACATAATAGGAAGAGTAGAGGAGGGATTAAGAGTAGGATAGTATACCAGCATGAGACCTTGTATATGTAAAAATATTTAGAGATGAGTACTCTCCTGTGATTACAAAGTGTATTTGCTTTATACTTGAGAGATTTGGTAGGCTGTACATAGCAGTCAAAGTAGAAAGGGTAGGAGTTAAGACATTTGAAAGTGGGGGTTACGAGAGGTTATGGCAGGGACAAGTTTTGGAGTTGAGCAGATGCTGTTTAAGTTCCTTTTTAAAGTGAGATGGGTGTATAATGGTACGTAGGTCTAAGGGTAGTTTGTTCCAGGACTGGGCAACTGAGCATTTGTATAGTAATTTACCCACATTTTTCTTTGGTGAATGAACTGCTAGTAGTTGCTGGTTAGAGGTGCGCAGGTGGGGGCTGCGGTTGTTCTTTTGAGAGGATAGTGACTTCTGACTGGTTGCACAAGTGAAAGAATGCACAATGCACCTATAATCAGGAGGAAGAAGGTGTGAGTTATACTTGTCTATTCACTCAGAATAGTGTACCTTTAGTGTAGGTTTTAATGAATCACAGGGGTAGTTTTTGTACCATACATTGCTTGACAAGTGTCACAGCTGCTGTATATCTGGCACAGAAAGTTTTAACTATATATTTTTTCAAATGAAAGTTCACCAAAAAAGAAGCATATTACATCAACCATCTGTCAGAAGAAGGTGTCAGAAAAAAAGAATAGATGATCATAAATGGTTTAATTTTTTTGTCTAATATTTTGGGGGTGATCCCTATCCATACTTGATCATCAAGATTCCCTTTCAGCCACCCAGTAGATCAGTTTATTCTCTCTTGGGAAAAGATTCTACTGGTCCATGCATTCCCATAAACAGAAAAACCTGAGCACTTAAAATGGTGCTATCATTCACTGTGCTAGCTCCAACCTTTTTTTAATTGTGTACCTATACCTACAGCCTCCTTCCAAGGTCCATGAAGTCTGCAATGTGCTTGTGACATTAGGTGCACTGTGCATTCTTCCACTTGTGCAACCAGTCAGAAGTCACTATCCTATAAAAGGAACAACCGCAGCCCCCACCACCAACACCACCAAGGTGGATGAGCAAACACCTGTCATTCAGTTTCTACCTTCCCTGTGGCAGCTGTTCCAGTGCCTGGGCGGCTAGCTGATCCCGGGTCATCTTATGTGAAAGTCAGGGCTTTTTTACCCTTTGAATCATGAACTGGCTAAACAGAAACTTTCATGGTGAATAGTGTATAATTTCATGCTTTGGACTGCATCATAATGGCCCACCTAGTGCTGGATCAATAGGGACTTGTAACAATGCTGCACAGTATATCATCATATGCTTCCTGAGTAACAGCAGTGATATAAGGGTGTAAGGAAAAGGTCATGACATGGATGTAGCTAGACATAGCCTTTGTACTGTACTGAGTATAATTTTCTAGACATTATTTAGACAAGTCATGGCTTTTTTAGGCCATACTATGTCCACAACTGTCTAAATTAGTGCCGCCAATAAGACTTACATGGATTGATAAGATATATATTTAATGGTTTTATAATGAAAGTGATGCAAATATTTAAGTGCCCCTTTTTCTTTCAGAAATTCTTAATCTCAGTTTTTCTCTAGGGCAACATATTGTTTTAGACAAATAGTTTCTGAAAATTGTTCATCGAGGTAGTTGGAGGAAATTGCTCCTTTTCAGGGGGTCATTCCTCATCCTCCATATCAGACTCTCATTTTCAGCTGTTTTTCATGGCATGCTATTCCAAGGAGTGATTGAACCAGTTCCTCCTTTCCATATGGGGAAGGGTTTTTATTCAAGGGTGTTCCTAGTGTCCAAGAAAGAAATGCTTGGAGACCTGTTATGGATCTTTCTTTCCTAAATCTGTTTGTGATAGGCACACATTCAAAATTGTCATTTCACAACCTACCTCCTCTTTCCGTTTCAAATTTCCTGATATCACTAGACTTAAAAGATGCTCATCATCACCTCCCTCTTCATCCAGACTTTAGATGTTTTTAAGAGTTTGTGTGTCTGGATCACATTATCCATTCTCTGCCATACCCTTTGGATAATATACTTTGCTAAGAGTGTTCACAAAGTGTCTAGCTCTAGTTATAGCTCTTTGCATGCTACAGGGAATCCATATTTTCCATATTTAGATGGCTTGCTTATCTTTGCAGTCTTTTTCAAAGTGTCAGGAATCTCTCTATTGGGTAAGATATCTCTCACATAATTTGGGATCACAAGAGAAAATTTAAAAGTCTTTTTTGACTGCTTCACACAGGATTGTGTTCCTGGGATGTCAGCTAGACACCTCAGTTCAAATTTTTTTTCTTCCACGGGAAAAAGTAGATCTTTATTTAGATCTGTTTCTAAGGTCTTCAACTCAGACTTCATTCACTGCAAGGGGAATACCTCAGGATTTTGATTTTATGAATCTCATGCTACCCCTGGCAAGAAGCCACATGAGACAGATACAATGTTATCTGAAATCTCTTTGGTCCCAGCATTAACACCCTTTGTCTTTTCAACTCCCTGTGCTGGGGTTTGCCAGAAGAGAAATCTTTTGGTGGAGACAACAGATATCCTTAAATCCAGGTTTCTGCATCTCCCTCCCTGCTCCGAAGCAGTCAGTCACCACAGATTCTACAGACTTTGCTTGGGAGCTGTTTCAGGAGAGATAAAAATGCAGGGGGTATGGGATACCAAGACCAAATGCAAGCACATAAATGTCAAGGAGATGCTTGCCCTGATTAAGGCATTCAACTCTCTGAACTGTGTTTGGCCCCCTGAACCTCTTCAAGTTTTTACAGACAAAACCACAATCATATGGTACATCAACAAGAATGGGGGAACCAAGCTGTACCCCATTTGCAGACTAGCCATGTTAGCTTGGAATATACCTTTACAGCAAAATCTCACTCTATAGGTATCCTACATTCTGTCAGACCAAATTGTTTGGCAGACATGCTGAGAATAACCAGGACAGACCCTCACAAATTGAAACTAGGTCAGGATGTCTTCCAAGATTTGATCCATCCATGAGGAGTTCCTCAATTAGACCTCTTTACCTTCTCTCTGAGCAATCAACTGGTAAGGCTTTGTTCCAGGACTCCATTCAAGAAGGCATGGAAGACAGATGCCTTTTCTTTTTCTTAGACAGGAAAGTCCCTTTCCACTAATATCCTGGGTACTTCTAAAGATTCAGAAGGAATCCCCTAAGTTGATTGTGGTGACTCCCTTCTGGCCCAGGCAATGGCGTTTTTCAGTTATTTTGGAAATGGGCAGGAGCAGTTACCATAACCTTCCTCACAGACTGGATCTACTCAAACAATGTGTTTGATACACCCTGACTAACTGGATGATAGGGCCTTAATTCCTTTTTACGCACCTGTTTACTGAGGATGTGCAGCAAGTTCTAATTGTAGCAAGAAAGCATGCTACTAGAAAATCATATATTAGCAAATGGAAACATTTTTCTAGTTGGTGACAGCAACATAACCAGTGCCCATTCAACGCTAGTTGTTCTCCGGGTTTACAATATCTGTGTGAGTTATTATCCCACGGCCTTTCTTATGCATCTGTCAAGGTTCATTTATTGGCCATTTCAGCATGTCTGCCCATGGATCCTCCTCTTTCAAGGCAACCTTATGTCAAAATGTTCTTGAAAGGGATTTTGCATAAGAGACCACGAACCAAACACTGATACTGAACTGTTGAAAAACACCTGTCACTCAAATGTGGAAAAGGTAACAGAGGAATTTATTGGAAAATAAACCAAACATAATGAGGAAACTATGCTCATGACATTAAAAACTATAAAAATCACAGATTCAACTGCATATCATCATTTTAAATATTAATACAATGCTGTCCATGTTTGAACACATAAAAACAATCATGCTGCATGTTAAAAAAAGTTTATACACAATTCTTAGTGTTATAACTTAAGAATTTGAAGTATTTTTACAAGAGTTTGATAAAATGATGGATATGTTTTTGTTGTTATCAATGTCACAAGCATAAAACTTTCCTCAACAAGTATATTTTATACATACAGTTAAGAGTGGTTGCGGCTTTAAGGAGGATTTTAATGGTATTGGTAGGGTCTATATCAGTTCATCTAAATGGCTGAAGTTCAAACACCATATGTTCAAACTTCAAACCACGAACTGCAAAAACATTGAAGTATTAGAACAGTAATTTTTTTCCCAGGGAAAAAAATTACTGTTCCAAGAAACACACACACAACACAAGCACACCAAAAAAACATCAGTCCATACACATACACTCAAAAGCCTACTTCTAACCCTACACTAAACTGTACATACACTACTACCTATCCACTTACCTTAACCCAAACCCTAACCCTAAGGTCCGTCACTATCGGACACTCACCTGATAACCCTAACTCACCTATCCCACCCTAACCCTAAAGTCTTTCACTATCGCACACTCATCTCACCCACGCCATAACCCTAACTCACCTAACCCGCACCCTAACCCTAACGTCCACACAGTCACACACTTACCTGAACCCAACCCGTAACTTCCCACTACAGTCCTGATAATCGCAAAGCCACAGAAACAGCCCACCAAATTCTTTCCCTGGGAAAGAATTTGGTGTTCAGCGGCTTTGCGATTATCAGTATTCGAACTTTACAGTTCGAACATCTGGTATTCGATATTCAGCCAGTTCGATGGACTGATATAGACCCATATTGGTAGATAGTGATTGGTTGAAGAAAGTGGGCATTTTTGTGGCAGGTTAATTTAAAATGTTGTAGTAAGAGTATTTTATTTGTTCTAAAGAAGTACCTGAATTTTGGGAAGAAAGCACTTAACAGTGTGTTTGGTTTATTTTTCAAAAAATTCCTCCGTTGCCTTTTCCACAGTCGAGTGACAGTTGTTTTTTAACAGTTTTGCATAAGAGGCATGTAAGAAAAATGGTGGCCTGTTCTTGGGATCTTGATTAGAAGCTAACACTTGCTCCATTTGAATCAGCTAATCTGGGTGACTTGAGGTTCTTAACATGGAAGGTATTTTACTGATTGCTGTGACCTCTGCAAGAAGGGTGTCTGAGTTGCAAGCTCTTATGGTGAGTCAACCCTGTCTCATTTTCCACAGAGAAAGGATTTCTTTGAGAACTAAACTTTCTTTTGTGCCTAAAGTGGTATCCGAGTTTGCTTTAAGCCAAACTGTCCATCTCTTGTTTTCTTTCCTGATTCCTAAAAATGAGGGAGAAAGGATACTCCATACCTTGGATGTCCCTAGACAATGAGGTACTACCCGGACAGAACTAAATCTTTCATCTTTGGATCAATTGTTCATTTCATGTGAAGGTAAGAAGAAGTGTCAAACTATGTCAAAACATGATTTCCAAAAGTTGTCTAAGGCTGTTGCCTTCAGTTATACTCACCATAACAAAACTATTCCAGGCAGGGTCAAGGCCCACTCTGCCAGGGCCTTGGCTTCATCTATGGGTTTTTGGAAAGGTTGGATTCCAGACGTATTCTTGAAACTGCTACTTGGTCCTCTGCACATACTTTTACAAAGCACTATAAGCTTGATTCCTTGTCTAGGTTCAGATCAAGATGTACTAGGACTATACTCCAGGGAGGCTGGACTCTTCTCTTCCACCTCCCAAATGTAGTTAACTAAGTTAATCTACTCATATAATGTCAAAGTGCGAAAAGCAACAAGAGGCAACCACCGAACTTGCAATAATTCAGTCTCATAATTTAAAAATGTAAAAAAGTCTTTATTTAACATACACTAGGTAAGCGCTTTTACTGCCAGCTTCATCAGACTATAAAACTTTTGAAATGCTCAAACAGTTGCTTAAATAGCAAACATGTGATGTTAAACTAATTATCCAATTAACTTTTAAAAATACAGGAGTTCTAATAATATATTATTTTAAAATTCTAGTAATACACTCGCTAACTTTTCATAGTGAAATATAAATGCATTCATCCTACATACTTATTCACCATAAAAGTAATCAAGTTACTAGGCTGTAAGCTAATTTAATATGTCCAGTGGAGGAGTTGGTATATTTAAGTTACGGGAGATGTGGGGGGTGCACGGGGACTTGCCCTCCTGCTAACAGTTTTAAGGTAAGAGTCTGTTGTGTTTTTTGTGTTTATTTTACCTGGTTGGCTTTCCAAAAGTCGATCATGTGGTCTCTGCCATGTGAAAGTCGACTTTGTGAAAAGTCAGCCGTGTAAAGTAGACCTATATATGTGTGTATATATATATATATATATATATATATATATATATATATATATATATATATATATATGGTTTACCTATAAATAGTCGCATGATGTATAGGCCACCAACGAATTGTCGAACACTAAAAAGTACACACTCATAACATCGACATACAACCACATGAACACATAATATCGAACTTACGTTCATAACACACACAGCACCGAACCACACTGGAATTCCCTACAGCTCTGTACCCAGGAACAAGTGCTAACATGGGTCCCAAGGTGGGGGGGTGCAGGTCCAGTATGTGGTTGGGTGGCATTGGATTTTGCCCTGTCAACTGCCGACGTTCAGAATAGCCGACGCTTCATCCTGCGACGTTAGTTCTCACTATTCTGAACGTTCGATATGTTTCTGTTTGTTCTCAAGGTAAACCTATATATATATATATATATATATCTATATATATCTATATATATCTATATATATCTATATATATATATATATATATATATATATATATATATATATATATATATATATATATATATATATATATATATATATATATATATATATATATATATATATAGATATATATATATAAATATATATATATATATATATATATATATATATATATATATATATATATATATATATATATATATATATATATATATATGTATATATGTATACACACACACACACACATATATATAAATATATATATATATATATATATATATATATATATATATATATATATATATACACATATATATATATATATATATATGGGTCCCATTTGAATTATCAAAATTACACTTCAAAAACTGCAAAACAGTACTCGTCAAAATGGCACAGAGGACTTGAAGAAAGAAAATATGAAACATGTACTTTATCATACACCTTATATTTAACCATTTCATCTCAAGACTTCCTCAGAACTTATCACAACCTACTAGTTTTATAAACATATATATACTCCTTAATTATTTATGTATTTATTTATTTATTTATTTCAGTTTGATGACCGAGGAGGTCCACTGGGCTCAGGTAGCCCATTTTCAGTGGTGGCCTGGGGAGAAAAGCTTTGCATTACATAGTGATTATGCAGAGTTATTCACATAAAAATCTAAATTAAATGAGGTAAGAATATATACACAGTTATACACAGTTATTCACATAAAAATCAAAATTAAATAAGGTAAGAGTATAATTAAATAAGATTGTGTTACACAGTGTGTCCACAGTTACAGTCAAAGTAAAGAGAAACACAATTCAAAAATGATTAAGAGTCAGAGAACAACATAAATTATGTGGTTTCATGGTGTCAAGTATTTATGAAGGTATGATATAGAGTAGGAACAGGGAATTTATTGAGAAGAAATTGTGGGCGCAGATTTTATTTTAAGCTAAAGAAGTTAGAAAGTTAGAAGTTCCCAGCTAAAGAATAGGAGTATGTTCCCAGGTTTGAAGGCATTTGAAGTGTAGGGAGGAAAAGGCAACTGGGAAAGAGGGGGAAAGAGAAGAGAAGTGAAAGAGAGCAGAGGTGATATAGGTTAAAGTGGGTTGTACAGCTGTTTACTTTTACTATTATGTCAGGTTAGGTTTAGGCTCAGTGGTAGAGAAAAGCTTATAGGGAGAGAGTGGCATAAAGCTATGTGGGGAGAGAGCAGTTGCATTTCCATTTGGAAGACAGGTAGGAGTGTAGAAGAATTTTAAAGGTTTCAAAGCTTTCACAAGTCCTTAGGGAAGATGGCAAGGAATTCCATTTTTTTAGCTAAAGAAAAAGATAGCAGATACTGCCCAGCAGAATGATTGGGTTTACAGACAGTGATTAGGTTTTGGTGGGATGATCTTAGAGATCTTGGAGGGGAGTATGGTTGGAGGATATTGGTTAGGGCTGGGCACTTAGTAGGATGAAAAATTAGTTTATGGGCTGTAGTAATTTGGAGATAATCTAGATGGCTGGGGAGTTCAAGCCAGTTTAACAAATGAAGGGCAGTACAGTGGTGGGAGGAGAATTTGGCTTTAGTGGCAATTTTAGAAATTTTATTATAACAGACTTCCAGTTTGGAGGAGAGAGATGCAGATAGGTTAGATAGGAGAGGAGCACCATGTAAAAGTGAGGGGAGCAGATAGATAGTGGCAAGGGTTTGTCTGGTGAGAGGCAAAAGGAAGTGGATGTTTCTGTATAGCAGTTTTGGTCAAATTTATAAAATATACTTAATGATCTAATTAAAATCAATAATTGCATTCAATTAGTAAAACATTCATTGAAACTATTAAAAATACACTTTGTTTTGCAAGTTACAAAGGGACTTTATTTTACAAGGTTTTTTGCTTTTTATTGTCTCCCAGAGAGACTGTTTTTTATGAAACTACGATTATTAAGTATTTTGATTTTATTTTTATGATATATTGAACAGTGTCAGCTCCCTCTTTAAGTGGAATAGCAACGTTTCAGCAGTGGTGGTGTTGTTTGATATGTTTTACCTATTAAAAATACTCTCAGTCTTTGTTCACATATAGTTTCTAATTTTTTTTAAAATGTTTTATAGTAATTACTTTGTTTAGTCCTGGCAATTTATCTGCCTCAAGTCTAATCTGCCAGTAACTTTCCCTTTGCTCCAAGAAGTTCTTAAAATTTCCACCCCTTAACTCTAAGTCACTTTGTTCCAAAATGGAAAAACTAACTTTCTTATGTGTTGTACATTTTATAGAGTATTTGTATAGAGAATTATTGTTGTCTTTCTTTCTTTTTAATACTATAGTAATGTTCTCTAATTCTTTCATAAAGGGCCCTAGTAGTCACACCCACATAGAATGCCGAACACCCACTACACACACTACTGTAAACCACTCCCCTAGTTTTACAAGTAAAATGTCTTTGTACCTTAATAGTATGTGGAAAGGTTTGCACAGATATAAAAGGTGCTTCCAGAATATACCTACAATTTAACTTTTTGATTGTACAAAATTTCAGGGATATATTTAATGTTATCTCTGTGAAATATATTTTTCAGATTGTATCCATTTTTATATACAAAGCTAGGTTTGTTACCTACTATATCAAACAACTCACTATTCCCTTCCAAAATTTTCCAGTTATTCTGAATAATTTCTCTTATTTTACCACTGTCTACTGTCATCTCCAAATTACAAACCAAATTACTATTGTTTTCCCTAACAGTCCCTTTACTTTTGAAAGGCTGTTTGAGAATAGGTGGATACATTTCCTGTCTTTTCTGAAAATGTCCTCATCTAGTTGGTATAAATAATTCTTATCATACCCCTTCTTTTCAAACATCTCACAAATAAACTTAAATTCTTTATTCACTGTTATGTCATCACTAATCATTCTAGACAAAATGAATCCACAAGTCAGAGTTCTTAAAATTTACACTGGGAGACCATGGTAGTAGTGTAATTTTTTTATATGTCCACTTAGAGTGGAACGTTACAAGTAACATGTTTAAAAGTAAAGTACATGGGAAAGCTACTTTCACTAATAGTTACTTACACAATAAAAGTAACCACCCAGGGTTTTTAAAAAAGAATATACCAAAAGGAGAACTTATTAGAGCTAGTAGAATGACTAGTGATGACATAACAGTGAATGAAGAATTTAAGTTTATTTGTGTGGCTGTGGCTGTGGCTTTGGTGCAAGTCATTTGTCTGTGTTAGACCTTCCTATAAGATGTTCATATCTTTGGGGAATTCTATGACTGGTCCTAGTTTGCAGTCATCAGCAAACATTGTCAGCCAAAGGCCATTGACATTGGCTTTAACTTCCAAGAAGTAGATGCCAAAGAGGAGTGGACTCAGCACTGAGGGAAACTGTTAGTGACCTGGCTCTTTGTGAAGGTGATCTCCTGAATTCTAATTCCTGAATCCTAACTTCCTGGAACCTGACTGTGAGCCAGCTGGCTATTCAGCATGTTGCATAGGGATTAATGCCTAATGCTGTGACTTTTCTTGCAATGTCTGAGTGGAGTATTGTATCAAATGACTTAGCAAGGTGAAGGTATACAGTATGCACTGTTTGGGCCTCTAGTAAGTACAGCAGCTTCTCTGTGTCCATTGACGTGCATGTCCACTATTTCTGTGAACAATTCTGCATAGACAGCTGTGTTCTCTGGGTTTGGAGGGGCTTGGAAATTTGAGAGGTTGTCACTTAATAAAAGGTGGTTTGTCTTGGAACACTTCCTAACTGTTACATGTTTTTCCAGGGTTATAGAATTGATTTTTACTTCAAAGGAGACCCTTTTGTGATCTGACTTTACAAAAGAGGGCATGGCATGGGGTAGGGGACGTATTCTTCCATATTTGTGAGTACCAATTTCAGTATGTTTTTACCTCTAGTGGGCTTATGCAGTATCTAATCTAGGGTGTTTGTGTTTGCAAAGTCCAGGAATTTGGCATTGCCTAAAAATGCTGTGTGGGAGACGACAATGTTTTAGCCAATATTTGAATGCCTAAAAGGAGTAGGTGGAGATCATCCTTGGCAAAGCAGTGTGTGTTTTTGACTATATCCTGCCATACAGAAAAGATTGCATCCCCTTAGAATTACACCAGAAATTAAGCCAATTGTTAAAGTCAATCATCCTTTGTTCATATTAAGGTATGATCCTTGGTAAAGGTAAAATGTTACTCGATGCTAGGCACAAACTAACTTGTGACACAGTCTGAGAGCTTTATAATGACTCTCTTCATAAAGCCTAGGGAGGTAGGTCTCAGGATATTTACACCTACATGGACTATGGCTAAGTCATACTGGAACTTGTGATACAAAAAAACTTAGAAGATACACAGATAAATTTAAAGGAAAAATACAAAATAAGCAAATTATTGATGACCCAAAAAAGTTTTATAGAGAATTGGGAAACAAGATAAAAGGAATTGAAAGACCATCAAAAAATAATAAACAGATACATTTTGGAGAAGTATTTATGAAGATCCTGTGGAACATAACAAAGATGATAAATGGATAGAGGAAGTAAAAGGAAGAATAAGAAGCTCAAATGTACAGGATATGAAATGGGATGAAGTAACAGCCAGAGAGATTGAAACAAAGTTAAGAAATGCCTCTGATTGAAGAACACCAGGCCCAGATGTAGTACCTAACTTCTGGTTAAAAATATTAACATCTTTGCACAAAGATTTAGCCATGAGTGAGAACTATTTATATGTGCACCCTGAACAGACACCAACCTGGATTACAAAAGGAAAAAAAATCCTCCTGCTTGAGTGAACCTGCAAGCTACCCTAAAAATTATAGATCAATAACTTCACTTCCAACTATGTATAAACTACACACTGGAATTGATGCCAACGTATTTGTAGTCATTTAGAAGAAAACTTAATCATGGCACTACAACAAAACAGCAATAAAAGAAAGTCATATGGAACAAAGGATCATCTGTTGCTAAATAAAGTCATAATGGAGAACAGTAAAAAGGGGAATAATCTAAGTATGGTATGGATTGACTACAAAAAAAGCATTTGACAGTATCCCACATTCATGGATAAAAGAGTGCTTAAAAATGTATAAGACACACTCTACACTGATAAACTGCATCACAGCAACCATGAAATAGTGGCAAACCACTTTGTAGTTAAACCATGAAAAGGACAAATTATTATTCCAGGGATAAAAATCCAAAGGTGCATATTCCAGGGTGACTCTCTGTCACCACTGCTCTTTT
Source organism: Protopterus annectens (assembly GCF_019279795.1). Lineage (NCBI taxonomy): Eukaryota > Metazoa > Chordata > Ceratodontiformes > Protopteridae > Protopterus > Protopterus annectens. The sequence goes on from NC_056744.1 coordinate 742,641,407, forward strand.
TCCTTGTCCTTAACCCATTAAGCTGTCTGCTTAACAGGTTAGGTCATGGCTATAAATTGGCTCCCAGAAAGCAACAAAGTGTAAAGACTTCTATTCTTCTCTTTGTCGATGATTTAAAACTGTATAGTTCATCAAATGAGGAATTGAAAGCACAACTGCCAGTACTCAAAACTTTTTTCAGATGATATAAGAATGTCATTTGGTCCTGGTACATATGCAAAAGCAACCTTTAAAGCAGGAAAACTGCAGCACATAGAAAACATCAGTTTGGGACAGGAATGTGATATAAAAGAAACTGAGCAAGACAGAGTATATAAATATTTGGGAATTGATGAAGGAGCAACAGTAAAACATGAATAAATTTGAATAAAACTCAGTAAGGAATATTTTAGAAGACTTAAATTAATCCTGAAAACAGCCTTGACATCTAGGAGCAAAGTTCAAGCCATAAACCAATTTGCTCTTCCTGTTCTAACTTACAGTTTTGGAGTGACTAACTGGTCCCAAAAGGTGTTGGATAGATTAGACAGGACAACAAGAAGAATACTTCATGCTCATCAAATGATTTATAAAAATCAGTGCATACCAAGATTATATATTCCCCATTCCGAAGGTGGTATGGGGCTCCTTGAAATTTATTACATGAATAGATCGGCAATTGTGGGACTGTGGACATATCTGCTGACCTCACAAGACCCAAACATATTGAAAGTTCTGAAACATGAGGAGAGTAAATCTAAGATGACTTCCCTTCTTAGTCTAGAAGCATATCGTCATCAAGCAGGAATGGAAATCAAACCAGAAGTAGATAAAAATCAGGCAGCAATTGAATGTGACAAAAAAACAAAAGAAAGAATATAAGGTGACGGATCAGGTGAGAAGGCAAAAAATGTGGAAAATGCATAAATATCATTGCAGATTTAAAAAAACTCCTGGAATAACCTTATGTTGATCAGGACTGAATGCAGGAATGGTTAAGGAGAGGTGAATTTAAACTAAAAGATGAAAGGTTATATTGGCAGCCAAAGATAGTGGACTATGTATGTGTTGGTTTACAAAGTCCATTGAACATGTGGGAGAAACAGACAAATGTAGGTTTTGTAAAACAGAATTGGAAACAGTTGCACACCTTCTTGCTGGTTGTGACATACTAATGTCAGAAGGACTGTATAATGAAAGGCATAATAATGTGGCAATACCGTTGCACTGGGGATTATGCAAACATTATGATATTGAAGTAGCTGAAAAAGACTGGAAATACAAGCCACAAAGCATCATAGAAAATAATGAAGTCTACATCACATGGGATCACCCATTAACAACAGTGCAAAAGACAGATGCGAGAAAACTACATATAGTGGTTCATGAAAAGAAGACAAAAGTAGCATTGATCATTGAAATTGCTACACCCAGTCCCTTCAGTGTCTTGTATACAGAGAGACACAAAGCCATAAAATTTCAGGATTTGCAGCCATAAACAAGAGCAATGTGGAAGAAAGATGCCCGACAGTTCCAGTAGTAGTAGGAGCAACAGGTCATATAAAAAAGAATCTACAATCATATTTAGCTAGGTTACCAATACATGTTTACTCCGTATGAATTGCAGAAGGAGTCATTACTAGGCACATTGTAGGTGCTGCAAAGAGCACTTCGGACTGACAACATAGATTGAAACAATACTAATTTCATGAATTTTAAATCATACTTTGACTTAGGAATGGAGACCATTCCTGTCATGGTATTAGAAACCCAAAAGATTTGGAGAAATCAAAAAGCAAGGAACCTGTGGTACAGTGACTTGAGTGTGTGCAGAACCTGGTGGATGCTGGCCCTGATAGGCAACTAACCATTATTTTCTCTTTGTTCAGCCTGATGAGTGGGGCATCAGTATATCGCACAATGGAATCCACTGGATAGTGTGCTGCCTTGCCTTATGGGCATTGTAGTTAAGGCTCCGCTGCATCTGGTTTTATGTGTAGGATTAAGTGATGCTTTTGGGTATGCTGATAAGCAGTTTCTGGGCATTCTTTGGGGTTAGAAAAATTGCACTTAAGTGCCTCAGTATAAGTTGGTCTACGCATATGTTGCACACAGTGTATGTGGGTGTAGCATATGTGCTTTTGATAACCTGATTTTTATTTTGTTTGCTTGTACGTGAGAGTTTTGCCTTCGGTGACATTGTGTATATACATCTTTTGCACACTGTTTCTGTTTCTTCAGGGATTAAATGGATGCTAGCAAACATGAGACAATGGATACATTGTCTTAAGATACTCATACTCACCAAACTTGCTGCAGAGAAATTTGAAGGTGCATATCCATGATGTAAGGTCCTTTTTTAGGTGAGCTACAAGGGAGTGGTACATGGGGGGTTAATAGAGGGCAAATAAGGGTGCTTTTGGAACTAGGGACTAGGCATAGGCAATATAATACTAAATTTAATAGGTGGTGCTTGCTCTGTGCTTATCAAATTGCAAAGTAGTTGCCCTACAATCACTAAGTTACTGAGTACAGTTTCAGAGGTAGTGCTATAGGAAAAATTATTTTTGAGGTGTCTGCTGCTGTACAGGGCACTAACTGTAATAGACCAGACCACCATTTTCTGCCACTAGATGAGTAATCTCAGTCTACTTAGTGGAAAACCACTGCTAATAAGGTGATTTAAGGCAATTTAAACCAACAGCAAGGTGAATTAAGGCTGTAAAATTCTACAATGCCAAACAGTTTAAAATTTAGAAAGAGCAGTAAATAATTTGATGAATTAACAGCAGTTCACTAAAGAAATTGAAACAAGTGCAATGTTTTGAAAAAAGTGCTTAGCTCTGCCTGGTTGGCATAAGATGCAAGAAAATCTCTTCCGAAACACATGTGAGGAAGACAGGCTTTGCCAAGCTCTGTGGAAATGAGCAACAAGCCACACAAACACACCAAATTTATACAGGCACTAGAAACACAAAATAATGTTCCATATTCATTTGCACATCCGAAAATGTGACACATCCAAAAAATTACTCAGTTTTAACAGCAACTAAAACATGGTTTTATAACTGACGGTTCATGCTCAGCCCTAAATAAACTACTTTTCCTGGAGGTTGGCATAATGGTTAAGGTGCTTACCTTAGAAACACAAGGTGCAGAGTTTGATTCTGACATGGGGTAATTGGCTAGGCTTAAAATGGACCCATAAGGGCAATTAGCTTAGTACTAACCTATGAACCTATGAACCTAATCTCTCTCCCATAAAAAACTAAATTTAAAGTCCTCTCTTGATAACACAACCATAGAAGTCACTTTTCACAGCAAATTATTAGGGATGATACCTGAGGATAATGTCAAATTTGACCTCCACATACAAAATTGCATAAGAAAAGAAAAACTCATCAAAAACTGGGGATGCTTTATAGAGCCAAAACTTTCTCACCGACACATCGAAAGCAACACTTGCCACTACTTATCTCCTCCCCACACTTCTTTATGGTGCTCCCATCCTTACTAATTTTCATACAAACAATGCTATAAACAATTTGCTAAATTTGCAGCAAATATCCCTTTTAGAACTCACCACTGTATAGCACTAAAAGCTTAAATTGGTTAGAACTACCCCATCAACTAACATATACACAGCCTTTTACCACCTTGTACCATGCTGCTAAGGCCTTCCTTATCTCTATCCATCAGGTCACTTCCCTCCCTCTCATTCTTGAAAACCATTCTGAAAGACTTCCCAGCCAAAAGCTCAACACCAGGATAAACCATATCCCTAAATGTGGACTAGTACCTATTCATAAATTTCATCTCCTTACACTCCCATCTTCACTCAGTTCCTTACATCTACGAATTTCTATCCCATAATCCTGCTTTTATCCACTTTGTATTACAATTCCTGTTTTGTATTCTATCAACTTACCTTTAATTTCTCTATAAACTAACTAAAATGTCTCTAAATATTAAATCATCATCATATAACTTGTTTCTATTCTTAACCAATGTCTTCATATTATGTCTAATTTGGTATAATTATTTAAATTATATTTGTTTTTTGTATTATTTCTAAATACTGTAAAATTATTATTCATAAAATATTTTGCAATACTTTGGAGCACTTCTCCTCAGGCCTCCACTGAAAATGGACTCCTACCCACTCAGACTTTTCCCAGTAAACAAATGTAAATAAAATAAATAATGACTAATAAGCCCTCTGCCTAATAAATGAATACACTCAGACCCCTTTCTTTGTGTTTAGACCAGGCAACCACCTGCTGCTGTTAGGTGAATAATCTCAGTCCTAATATAAACCCAACCAAAACCAAAGACTTCCGTACCACATGCCAGGGTGTTATAAACTTAATAAGCTATGACACAGATTAAGCCTTAAAACAAAGGGCAACTATCTTTTAGACCTCTTGCTGTGCATTTAATTTTACTCATCGTAGCTACAGGGTGTCTTTCTAACATCTGCATGACACTTCTAAAACAACACAAAAGCATATTTTTTATCTACTAGCACATATCTGTTTTATTTATTTATTTATTTTTTTGCAGGGACCAAGCCACTCCTGTCCCTCTCAACATAGCGAACTGCATCCCTTATACTCCTGCTACCACGCACACACACACACACACACACACACACACACACACACACACATTTTATGCCTGGATAGATAGATAGATAGATAGATAGATAGATAGATAGATAGATAGATAGATAGATGGATCTATGACAGCACTTAAATGTTTGAACCCCAAAATATCAAACCAAAATACATATGGGTCCCCTTCCGATGATTGAAGTTTCAAAAACTCGAACATCATCTGGCCGAGGACCAGATGATCGAAGTTTTTAAACTTCAATTGTTCTGAATGGAGATCGCCGGACAGCACGGAATGGGAAATTCACCATTTTCCTTGCTGCAGTGCAATCTTAGAGTTAGTATATTTAAGTAGCAGGGGGTGTGGAGGTGCATGGAGGCTTGCCCCCCCCTGCAAAAACCTAAAAGAAAACTTTTTTTTGTTTTGATTTTTTTTAATTTGATGTTCAAAGTTTAAAACTTTGATCATCTAGTCTTCAGCCATATGCTGTTCAAAGTTTTGAAACTTTGATCAACTGAAGTAGACCCATTAAATATATATATATATATATATATATGTGTATGTGTGTGTGTGTGTGTGTGTGTGTGTATATATATATATAATATATATATATATATATATATATATATATATATATATATATATATATATTGCATGTGTGTATATATGTATATGTATATATATATATATATGTATATATATATATATATATATATGTACATATATATATACAAACATACATACATACCCACTGTGTCTACTTCTATATCCTGAAAAGGCGCAATACCAAAGACTAGAAGATTGAGACGAGAATGACGAAACTCACAATGACGAATCACATAAGTATTTCCAGAACAAGTGAATACTTGCCCAAAACAAAAGTAAATCACAGTGCACCAGGTAAAACCCACCTGGGGGGGCTGCCCCCCCTCTGCACACACACACACACACACACACACACACACACACACACACACACACGCACACGCACACGCACACACACACACACACACACACATACCTCTCAAACTCTCAGTGCAAAAAATCTGGACAAAGCCAGAAGGAATGAGGGGACAAAGGCCCAAAAACAGGGACAGAATTTAAATATTGTTCATACAAACTTAGAAACTTGCTAGAATAGCAGGTTTTGCATTATCATGTGTTTTCTGGAGGATGTAAAGTCTGAAACTGAAATGTCTATCATTATTTAGTATTATTTAGTAACTTCACATTTTCAGTGATTTGCCTGAAAAAACACAAATTTTAGAGGATCTGACCAAAAATATGAGGCAAAAATCTGGACATTCTGTGAAAATCTGTAGGGCCCACCATAGCAGTACGTTGAGCACAAAAAAAAAAGCAGGGTGTAGAGCCTGAGAAACAGGAGGCAGCAGCAACAGTATCATGTGCAAGGTGGATGCATGTATAATGTATTGTCGCACTTGGAAGAGACAATATCATCTACAACTGTACGTTCTGACAAGGACAACACAGCATAAAATGATACATGTGTTATCACATCCAAGCCAAACAAGGCAGTGAGTGAACTACCCATGCAGTGCATCAGACATAACTATACCCATACAGGTTAAGGGGGACAGAGCGTAGTCATTATTGCTTGCATGGGTGGTTGCAGGGAATACAGTGACAGAACATTCATGAACAGGTTGGTAAGGGTCCCAGGTGTTGATCCCAATTAATGTCTCCACACACAGTAATATAACTACTGACTGATAGGTGTGGTAGGCTGTGCTTCTGTACCGCATAGTGAGGCCATCTCAGAAGTGGGCTTTGTAGTGTGTGTATTTAGGTGTGACATTTGCTTGGCCACCACCCACAAGGGTTCTTCCATAGCCACAGAGGTTGTAGCAGCAAACTGTGAAATACAATTGCCATGTTTATCACTGAAGCACCAGTGGAGACCACATTTGCCTCAAGAAACCTGAACAAGAATAGCAGCTTCCTGTCCCTATACTCCATGTCAGTATGCTGGTATGTAGCTCCCTATCCCTATACTCCGTGTCACTGTGCTCGTACGTAGCTCCCTATCCCTATACTCTGTGTCAGTAAGCTGGTATGTAGCTCCCAATCCCTATAATCCATGTCAGTGTGCTGGTATGTAGCTCCCTATCCCTATACTCCGTGTCAGTATGCTGGTATGTAGCTGCCTATCCCTATACTCCATGTCAGTATGCTGGTATGTAGCTCCCTATCCCTATACTCCATGTCAGTATGCTGGTATGTAGCTCCCTATCCCTATACTCCGTGTCAGTATTCTGCCTATCCCCTACTCCGTGTCAGTATGCTGGTATTTAGCTCCCTATCCCTATACTCCATGTCAGTATGCTGGTATGTAGCTCCCTATCCCTATATTCCGTGTCAGTATGCTGGTATGTAGCTCCCTATCCCTATACTCCATGTCAGTATGCTGGTATGTAGCACCCTATCCCTATAATCCATGTCAGTATGCTGGTATGTAGCTCCCTATCCCTATACTCCATGTCAGTATGCTGGTATGTAGCTCCCTATCCTTATACTCCATGTCAGTATGCTGGTATGTAGCTCCCTATCCCTATACCCCATGTCAGTGTGCTGGTATGTAGCTCCCTATCCCTATACTCTGTGTCAGTATGCTGGTATGTAGCTCCCTATCCCTATACTCTGTGTCAGTATGCTGGTATGTAGCTCCCGATCCCTATACTCCGTGTCAGTATTCTGGTATGTAGCTCCCTATCCCTATACTCCATGTCAGTATGCTGGTATGTAGCTCCCTATCCCTATACTCCGTGTCAGTGTGCTGGTATGTAGCTCCCTATCCCTATACTCCATGTCAGTGTGCTGGTATGTAGCTCCCTATCCCTATACTCCGTGTCAGTGGGCTGGTATGTAGCTCCTTATCCCTATACTCCGTTTCAGTGTGCTGGCATGTAGCTCCCTATCCCTATACTCCGTGTCAGTACACTGACATGTAGCTCCCTATCCTCCGTGTCAGTACGCTGGCATGTAGCTCCATATCCCTATACTCCATGTCAGTACGCTGGTATGTAGCTCCCTATCCCTATACTCCATGTCAGTATGCTGGTATGTAGCTCCCTATCCCTATACTCCATGTCAGTATGCTGGTATGTAGCTCCCTATCCCTATACTCCGTGTCAGTATGCTGGTATGTAGCTCCCTATCCCTATACTCCATGTCAGTATGCTGGTATGTAGCTCCCTATGCCTATACTCCGTCTCAGTATGCTGGTATTTAGCTCCCTATTCCTATACTCTGTGTCAGTATGCTGGTATGTAGCTCCCTATCCCTATACTCCATGTCAGTATGCTGGTATGTAGCGCCCTATCCCTATACTCAGTGTCAGTATGCTGGTATGTAGCTCCCTATTCCTATACTCCATGTCAGTACGCTGGCATGTAGCTCCATATCCTCCGTGTCAGTACGCTGGCATGTAGCTCCCTATCCCTATACTCCGTGTCAGTACGCTGGTATGTAGCTCCCTATCCCTATACTCTGTGTCAGTATGCTCATATGTAGCTCCCTATCCCTATACTCCCTGTCAGTACGCTGGCATGTAGCTCCCTATCCTCCGTGTCAGTACGCTGGCATGTAGCTCCCTATCCCTATACTCCATGTCAGTATGCTGGTATGTAGCTCCCTATCCCTATACTCTGTGTCAGTACGCTGGTATGTAGCTCCCTATCCCTATACTCTGTGTCAGTATGCTGGTGTGTAGCTCCCTATCCCTATACTCTGTGTCAGTACGCTGGTGTGTAGCTCCCTATCCCTATACTCCATGTCAGTACGCTGGTGTGTAGCTCCCTATCCCTATACTCCATGTCAGTATGCTGGTATGTAGCTCCCTATCCCTATACACCGTGTCAGTATGCTGGTATGTAGCTCCCTAGCCCTATACTCCATGTCAGTATGCTGGTATGTAGCTCCCTATCCCTATACTCTGTGTCAGTATGCTGGTATGTAGCTCCCTGTCCCTATACTCCGTGTCAGTATGCTGGTATGTAGCTCCCTGTCCCTATACTCCGTGTCAGTATGCTGGTGTGTAGCTCCCTGTCCCTATACTCCGTGTCAGTATGCTGGTATGTAGCTCCCTGTCCATATACTCCATGTCAGTATGCTGGTATGTAGCTCCCTGTCCCTATACTCCGTGTCAGTATGCTGGTATGTAGCTCCCTGTCCCTATACTTCATGTCAGTATGCTGGTATGTAGCGCCCTGTCCCTATACTCCATGTCAGTATGCTGGTATGTAGCTCCCTGTCCCTATACTCCATATCAGTATGCTGATATGTAGCTCCCTGTCCCTATACTCCGTGTCAGTATGCTGGTATGTAGCTCCCTGTCCCTATACTCCGTGTCAGTATGCTGGTATGTAGCTCCCTGTCCCTATACTCCCTGTCAGTATGTTGGTATGTAGCTCCCTGTCCCTTTACTCCATGTCAGTATGCTGGTATGTAGCTCCCTGTCCCTATACTCCATGTCAGTATGCTGGTATGTAGCTCCCTGTCCCTATACTCCATGTCAGTATGCTGGTATGTAGCTCCCTGTCCCTATACTCTGTGTCAGTATGCTGGTATGTAGCTCCCTGTCCCTATACTCTGTGTCAGAATGCTGGTATGTTGCTCCCTGTCCCTATACTCCGTGTCAGTATGCTGGTATGTAGCTCCCTGTCCCTATACTCCGTGTCAGTATGCTGGTATGTAGCTCCCTGTCCCTATACTCTATGTCAGTATGCTGGTATGTAGCACCCTGTCCCTATACTCCATGTCAGTATGCTGGTATGTAGCTCCCTGTCCCTATACTCCGTGTCAGTATGCTGGTATGTAGCTCCCTGTCCCTATACTCCATGTCAGTATGCTGGTATGTAGCTCCCTGTCCCTATACTCCGTGTCAGTATGCTGGTATGTAGCTCCCTGTGCCTATACTCCATGTCAGTATGCTGGTATGTAGCTCCCTGTCCCTATACTCCATGTCAGTATGCTGGTATGTAGCTCCCTGTCCCTATACTCCGTGTCAGTGTGCTGGTATGTAGCTTCCGGTCCCTGTATTCAGTGTCAGTATGCTGGTATGTAGCTCCCTGTCCCTATACTCCGTGTCAGTATGCTGGTGTGTATCTCCCTATCCCTATACTCCGTGTCAGTATGCTGGTGTGTATCTCCCTATCCCTATACTCCGTGTCAGTATGCTGGTGTGTAGCTCCCTATCCCTATACTCCATGTCAGTATGCTGGCATGTAGCTCCCTATCCCTTTTCTCTGTGTCAGTATGCTGGTATGTAGCTGCCTATCCCTATACTCTGTGTCAGTATGCTGGCATGTAGCTGCCTATCCCTGTACTCCGTGTCAGTATGCTGGTATGTAGGTCCCTATCTCTATACTCTGTGTCAGTATGCTGGTATGTAGCTCCCTATCCCTATACTCCATGTCAGTATGCTGGTATGTAGCTCCCTATCCCTATACTCCGTGTCAGTATGCTGGTATGTAGCTCCCTATCCCTATACTCCGTGTCAGTATGCTGGTATGTAGCTCCCTATCCCTATATTCTGTGTCCGTATGCTGGTCTGTAGCTCCCTATACCTATACTCCGTGTCAGTATGCTGGTCTGTAGCTCCCTATCCCTATACTCCGTGTCAGTATGCTGGTCTGTAACTCCCTATCCCTATACTCCCTGTCAGAATGCTGGTCTGTAGCTCCCTATCCCTATACTCCATGTCAGTATGCTGGTATGTAGCTCCCTATCCCTGTACTCCATGTCAGTATGCTGGTATGTAGCTCCCTATTCCTATACTCCGTGTCAGTATGCTGGTATGTAGAAACCTATCCCTATACTCCGTGTCAGTATGCTGGTGTTAATTGCCATTGTACTTGCTACAAAAAGTACTCTCACAAGCTCCACAATGCTGCTGGTAGTTGCTGTCTCTTCCTGGATCACTGACTTCTACATCAACCAATTAATGTTGAGTGTTTTTTTAAACAAGAACCATCTTTATTGAATTATCACTTATGACATAGACAGTCATACATTTATATAAATGAAAACAAACCATATTAACATATTTTCAATTGCAAGTATTGCACATCACTAATAATCTGTCCAATCATTGACAGTCAAACATTGCAAAGACAATTCACTTTCTGCCTTCCCTTAAACCCCATCCCTCCAAAACATTATTCTGCATATATTGTTCGTACAATTCCCATTTTTGTGCAATTTGCTCCTACTTTTTCTAAAGATCTCGCTTCCAGTTGTATTATCTCTTTTACTGTATTCACTTCTTCTAGTACAGCTGGTTTAGACTTTGATTTCCGTTTTCAAGTAATTCCATTTTTGGCAGCCACCAGAATTAAACTCAGTAAAGCCTTACTATGTCTTGTCAATTCTGAATCTGTATCACAGCTCAAAAATCATTTCCTTAGTTACATCAGTTTGCTCACACATATATCTGATACAGTAGTCTGCAGGGAATTCTTTAAGTCTGCCATCTCATTACACTCCCAAAAAATATGTTCCCAGTTACCTCTTTCTTACCCATTACACCTCCAATATTTGCACTGTAACTAAGGAAAAATTATTTGGAGTCTGCTTGGGTATAAAAATACCTATGCAAACACTTCCAAGCAAAGATCCTGAATCCTCTTGACTTTGTTGCATATTTGGAAGCCATACATATATCCCTCATTGTTTTTTTGTGCATTGCTTATCCAGTTTCTCTTCCCAATCATTCTAACTTCCTCTGATTGATTCCTATAGTTGTCATGCAGTATTTTATATATCCTACTAATTATCCCTTTTTAACAGCAACCTGTGTTCAAGATTCTACTTAAAACTCTACCAGTGCTGGTCTTTCACTTCGGCTACCCCTATTTATTTCTCTTCGTCTGTACTCTGATATCAATCCTTTATATGGAAGACAATCTTTAGCCTGCAGTCCAAATGAATTCTTGACCTCTTCCCATTCTTTTACCTTTCCCTCTCTAATTATTTGCTTCTAATACCTTGGTTCCTTTACCAGCTTTCCCGAGTAAATTTCTGCAGTGTCTTGCCCATTTTCTGTATCCCTAATTGCAGTTATCCCTATTTGCAGAATCACCTTTCTCCATCCCCATGTTGGCTTCGTTCTTAGAATACTTCCTACTGATTTATGAATATAATATTCTGTATTGTTATTGTTATTCTCCTTAAGGATTTGCATCCAAAATTCCAGTCTCTCCTTGTTTTTTGAACTTTCCCCTTGTTTCATCATCATTCCTTTCCATTTTTAATTATAGCTTTCTGTTTGTGCTATGTATAGGAGCCTTAACTGTGTAGCTCTGAAATACCCCTTCAAATCAAGTAATCCAAATCCACCTTTTGTTCAATTGGAAGGATCAACTTATCCCACTTGATTGACTAATGTCGAGTTTTTTACCCAAATCAGGGACTGGTCTGGTATCAAAACAGTCATATAGACCCCCCCAACCTTTCAGTTATAATTTTTATGTGCATCTCAGAGAGACGTGGAAAATACCAGAGGCTTGGAGGGCTGGGGACTTGCAGGGAGCCTGATCCGGTCTCCAAGTTACAGGAGTGCTACCCTGGACTGGTGATGTTGTGGTTCTGGCTTGTAACTCCACAGGGGCCTGTGATGTTAGTGATGTTGGTGAGACTTCCCATGCTAGTATTGCACATACTGCCGGTATTGTATCACACTGTGCTGTTTGCATGTAGACAACCAGAGGATACTTGCTTACATTGTGAATGTGCTGTCCCATTGTGCTAAAACATGAAGACAAGATACCTTTAGCAGAACTCTGATATTTGCCTATACCCTCTGTGTGACATGTGTAGTGGTAGACAGTGCTGTTTGAGTATTGCATATATAGACATACATAACTTGAGTTGTTGGTTGTTGCAGCACTGAGGTACTCATCACACACACACACACACACACACACACACACACACACACACACACACACACACACACACACACACACACACACATAAAATGCACTGTACCATACAGAGGTAGTTATTGGGTGTATTTTCTGCTGACACTGGTGTTTATTTCTCTCCCTGGTCCCACATCCAAGCTACCCTCCTAGGTATGAAGATCTGCTTCCCCTCCCCAAAGATAGCAGGAACTCCTTCACCTCAGTGAATTGTTTCTGTTTTGGTGGTCCACTGCCTGTAGTGAAAATGATCTTTCAGTGTCCCATGCCTAGTACTTTAAATACAGTATCAAATTAGTTATCCTCTTATGGACCCGTTGCACAGACTTATTATGGCTGCCCATAGCATTCACATTCTGCACCACCCCGTGACATTTATGGTCCCAGTGCAGCTTGTCCACAGCACTTTTGTAGAGGATGTACATGCTGTACAGACTGAGAGCCTACAGTTATACCTCTTTCTTCTGGTTGGTGAGCTCTACCAGTCATGGCCTCTCTCAGATGTACATGGCCAGGCCTGCACTGCTGTGGATTACACAAATCAATAAATGGTTGTGTCTGGCAGTCTTTGGAAGCCATCCACCTATGGTTACTTGTTCCTTCCAGGAGCAGATTAATAATACTTTATATTGCTGACTCCCCCCGCCTCCAATTTACATTATGCTGCCATGGGCATAGGAGTTCTACACCACTGTTTGCATTTGCATATTGTTCCCATGATTAAATTTGCATCTCTATTATCCCCCTCCCCCATTACAAGATGTTGCCATGCCTAAAGCTGTGTACAAGGTTTTTCACATCTCTCATGCCCATGTTTCCCTAGATGGCCAATGTCCATGATCTGCACCAGCACCACAGCTGGTCATGACAGTGCCATGCTGTTATGTTATGTTCCCACTCACACATACTACAGGTGTTGATTACACAGATGGGGTATACTACCAGGTGGGTTTTTTGTCTTCATTATTTGTTAACCCACTTCCAGAGATTTAATATATAACATCCTCTGTTCCACTGCTTTTTTTCAGCTGTAAACGTTTTTGCACAACATGGTACCAGCACTTCATTATCACTCTAATAAAAACTTTGTAGTGTGGTGGTTATGCCAGTGAAGCAGTTTAGTGTCACTACCTCTTAATCCTCTCTAGAAAACAATACAGTATCCATTCCAGCTACAATAGCCATGCTAGGCGAGCTGTGTAGAAGCATGTGACTGTTATGCTTGTGCAATACTTGCGCACACAGTCTGTGTGGACAGGTATTACTATAACACTATAACCATTTGTTAGTACCCCAGTGCTTTGCTATTATGCTTCACACATCACTTTCAAATGTGCAGCCATTTGTAGGAAGCTACCATTTTGTTCCTTGGATGAGCTTGTTTAGTGGTCATGATACAGTGACCTGCAGTGGAGCCACAGAGACCTGCTTCAGCAGTGGGAGGCAGAGGTTTATGAGAGAGAAATATGAATGTTATAATTATTTTTTCTGTCTTATTATATTAGCTATGTGAGTGCGAGTTCATATTCACGTGTGTGTGTGTGTGCGCGCGTGTGTGTCTGCACACATGCAAGTGTGCATGCTTGTACAAGAGCAAGAGTCAGTCACTTGAAATTAACTTCAGAGGTTACAACTGCTCAGCTAACAAAACTTACCCTGACCTCAGAGGGAGATATTGGAAAAAGCATTTTTGTTTTTTGGGTTAAACTCCTGCACCCCCCAAATGTATGTATTCTAACTCCATAGTTGCCCAAGAATGAGTAAAGGAGAAGCTCCACAAAACAGCACACAAGAAGTCTCAAGCAATGACAAAAGTCATGCAGTTGTAAAAGGAAAATTCATTTCTGATCACATCACACTGGTGTCAGGGATACACAAATGTGTGTGTGTGTGTGTGTGTGTGTGTGTGTGTGTGTGTGTGTGTGTGTGTGTGTGTGTGTGTTGCGGATTAAATCTGAGAATATTTTAACAGTGTTTACACACACACGCACACACGCACACACACACACACACACACACACACACACACATATATACATGCTGTGCTGCTGCCACTGCCACATACAAAGGGTAGACTGTCTTCTGCACAGCCTATCTGCCATTATTGGTTAATTTTCACATATTGGGTCTTAGGTATATACCTGTAAAAGGCACTGGAGTACAGCTATGTGTTTATATTCTTCACAGATACTTGGATGACTAGAGATTGACACTGCAGCTTACAGAAGTTATTTAAGGCCATTCTTTTCCTTGTACCTGGCTTGCTGTAAGCCAGTACCTAACTTAGATCTGATTCTGACGTAAATGAATTCTCAGAGCCACTAGTGAAGAGCTTTGCAATGTCATTCCCTAATTGATGGTCTTACTTTTTATGTATTGCTTTTATTCTGAAATCTGTTTGTTGTTACCTATTTCCACATTTTCACAAGGGCAAGCTAATCTTTAGCAGAAGAGGATATTCTCTATCAAACTGATTATGATATACAAGTAGGAAGCAAGGGAAGAACCCATCCCTTACCCTTAGTAGATCCCCTGGCACATTTTGGAGGTAGAACAAATAAGCAGCCAATAGCTATCTAGTCATGATGCTCTGTCATGACAGACCTGAGTATTTGCATCAGGAAGCTTCTCTGCATGCAGCTGATGGATCACATCAGTAGAACCTCTTATTTTTGCTGTCGATAGCCAGATGTCACAGTGCTTTTGCAGAACTGACAACTCCATGCCAGATTTTAATAGCAAGTGTTCTAATGGCAATACATTAATCCTATGTCCTGAGCAATAGGAGTTTGTTTGACGAATGTGAAAATGAGCAGGTAGTATCCATTTATAAACATTTTGCTTTCATATATGCTGTAACACTTTCCTTATTCCATGGTGATAACTAAACAAACAACAGCATGCAGCGGAAATTCAGTCATGCAGTAAAATTGTAAGCAAATGAGTCATAACTTTAAATCATGACTTTTAAATCCAGCTACTCTAGCAAAACGGTTCGTGTGTAAATTCATCAAAAGCTTATTTGCAACTAGAAAGCCCAACCTGTCTTTGTAAAGTAATAATTAGAATTTCTCTGAAGAGCTTGCTTCCTTGACTGCATTCTGTTAATTTGTTACACAAGTTATACTAGAGTAGACAGTTCTGCCATTTTCATGATATTCCCCAAAGGGCATCTGCATGTATGCAGGTCAAGAATGAACATCTCCACTAGACACTTAAACTTCCTGATAGACAGCATAAGGTTTTAGTGCATGACTTAACCAACTGGCAAACAGCTAATCATCTGTTTCTTTTATTTTTTTTTTATGTGGACTTGTAAATGGAGCAGTAGTACAAATAATAACAAATCTGAATTATTTATATTTTACTGCAAATTATGCCTGGCTGAGACAAAAAAGCATGCAGTCTTTCTTTTTTGCCATTTAGCTTTAGCTTTTAGTTAGTAAGTAACATTTACACTCCTATAACATTTAATACATTCAGTGATGCATTTTTGCAGGTGTTTTACTTTTCCTTCAGATAAACAATAAATGGGTCCCAGGTATTCTAAGCTGTAGAAATGTTGGGTCTGTGTTGTAATTCAGGAGACTGTAATTGTGAAGCTTTGAATGGCAGCTCTGCAGCAGAAAAATATGTTGGCAGTGTGTAGTAATTTCAGGGGGGCCTTGGAGTGTTCCACTTCTCTAGAGTATAGTGATCTTGATGTTTCATAATGTATTTTTGTACACTTGGGGGTCACAAAATCAGTTCTCGTATTTGTGACAGGAAGATGAACTATCAACTCAGACTATGTTTATTATAGCGGCCAACTTTATGACTGCAAAAAAATGTGGCTATTTGAATAATACAAACTGCATTAGCATGGAGTCATTAATCTCAAGCGAAAAGACTGTCAGCCAGTTGTCTTGTATCTTAGCAGAACTCTCAGGCATGCTTGTAAAACTGTGTAATGCAGACCCTGTCAATGAGTATTAGTTATATACTCACTGCCTGCTTTTGTGCTGCATATGTTTTATGTGATTCAAAGACATCATTGAGGAGCTCAGCATTAGCCTGCATGGAGTTGCCTAGGGTGCCTGTAACCTTGACCTTAATACTTGATTCAGAAGGAAGGATACAGATGGAAGTCTCGAGTAATTAAATGGCTTGGTGTACTACACTAAGATATAGCACAGCTTGTTGCAACTATCTGAAGGCCATTATGCCATTCTTCTCAAACAGCTCCCACAAGATTATTTCTCCTCCAGATAAAACTGGTCAGCAAAGTCAGACCTAATACTAAACCCAAAAAGGGCAAAAGTACTCATTCACTCCTGTCACATCTAGTGCAAAGCTACTTTTCACTCACCTCTGCAAATATTACAAATATTGAGGTAGTCTACAACTCTAGATAACTACTGCTTATAATAAACTATACTGTGACATTCAGTCTCCACATCCAATAAACAACTAATAAAACACATCAGAAGTTCGATCTGCTGTATAGTGCCAATCAGTGTCTGACCGAAAGCAACTAGATAACATTAGCATCCTTCTACCTGCTGCCTACACTTCTGTATGCCTGTATGCTCTTCTGTTTTCACTAAACTCCATCCCACACTGGCAACTAAGCTTGAGTAATGTTGTAGTAAAATAGCCAAATTTGCTTCCTACAAGTCATTCTCCACTAATCATTGTATTGCCCTCAGGAACCTGAACTGGTTTGAGCTACCTCGCATACTCTCAGCTTCAGTTTGCAAACAGATTAGTCTTTCACCCTGAAAGTACCTTGCCCTTAGTAGTAGATTATAGCTCCATTCCACCAAAGGAGCTCTCCACTCGGCTGACAACCATCTTATCTCAAGTCACAAAGGTCGCAGCAAAGGAGGAAATGCTCTTTACTCCAATTGTATTCAATTAACCCTTCAATCAGACAATTCAACAACACACATATCTTCAGAGATGCCTTAAAACTGTCCCTTTGACTCCTGGCTATGCCCCTGCAATACTACAGGCTAATTCATTCCTAAACTACCTCTCCAATGCATACATATCAGTGACCATCTCTTCTCTCTTCTGTCTTATTTTTCTATCTCCTACTCTTCTTATGACAAATTGTATACAATTATGTCTGACTTAATGTACTGCACCTAATGCTGACTGTTTTGCTGCAAAAGTCTTGTTTATTTTATAATTATCTGGTTTATTTATCCTCACTTAATGTGTAATGCTGCTAATTGTTACCTGAGTTTTCTGTATATTGTGTAGTACTACTTTAAGTTCTCATTGAACTTTGTATGTAACGCTGGTAAGCATTACCTGAGCATTCTATATGTTGTGTACATACTATTGTTATTATTTCCTGTAGGACTTTTCTCCCCTGGCCTCCAAAAAGGGTCTTTTTACAATTCAAACACTTAAAGTTCATCTTTCTTTATTCTGTTGTCTCCCACTGTGTACTTATTGTTCCTTTCCAAAAAAAAAAAAATGTCAATAATTTAATATATGTAAACTTTGGAACTTCTTGCACACATTTTCACACGCCATTGTTGACCTTGAAAATATTCCAATTGTCCCTTATAATTTGATGAATAGCCTCACTGTCTCTACTGTATGTGACACACATGGATGTTTCCCACGTGCTTTCCCTCACTACTACTTCTTCATTTGATGAAGTCATTTTCTGTAACTTGTTTGGGGTATCCCCTTGATGTTCTTCATGTTTCACTGTTGCAGTCATCACATTTGGGTTATCTGCCTGCAGGTAGCCCTCAGTCGGCCTGAATACCAGAGTCTTGGGATTTCTACATCGGATGCTGTCGCCTCTTCCCTGATGTCAGGACGTCATGGGTATAAAACATGCAACCGATGCCATTACACCATTCTTTCTTGCCGTGCAGTGTCTGAAGCAGAAGCAGGTCGCAAGTGCCGGTCGGCCGCCTCCTGAAATTTTCATTTTTCGAGTTTCATACCTGAAGTCTTCTAAAAGATAAGTACCCTGTTGGGGATCCTTTTTTCTTGCTCTAACCGATGTCAGAAAAAGTTAATAATTGTCTGGCCTGTGGAAAGCAAATACCTCACAGAGATTTTCATTCTTACTGTGCCATCTGTTTAGGCCCAGACCACGATGTTCCTCGCTGTCGTTCTTTTGCCTTGTTCAACGCCCGAACTATTCATCATCGGGCTATTTTTCTCACTAAATTCTTTCGCTGTCATTCTCCGTATTCCGAAATGGCTTCGATAAGCCATCAGACTACCGATCTTCCGAAAAAACGTAAGGATAAAGACAGAGACAGACTGCATAGGCCGATACTCAGTGAGGTGCCTTTGCAGCCCCTGATACCCTCTTCTACAGATTTGCAGGCCTCTGCTGAGACCCTTTCGGAGTCCGGTATGCTGCGAATTGCTTCTTCGACTATGGATCCTGCGGATGTCTCTACCTTGGATGGGTCCGGAGCCACTGTGCAGGCACTGGCTTCTGAGGGTGTATTCCAACCTTCTGATGTTCGTATTAAACCGACATCTTTGTTTTTGACTAAAACTACTGAGTTTCTCAGGCACAGAGTTTGCACTTCGCCTAGAAAACCGACGACCAATGCACATGCTCAAGCTCCCATGCAACGGAAACAAATACTTGGAATGGCTGAAAACCTAATAACTTTAATTAGGAGAAGTCAGCCTTCCCCCCTCTATGAGACAAAGGATTGATTTTCCTTCTGATTCTACATACCATGAGCCTGATGACTCTGATCCCTCTGATTACTAGGACATTCCCTTATCTACCTATGAGGATTCAGATGCAGAGGATTCCATCCCCACTGCCTCCCCTCCAGAGGACGTTTCCTTTGGAGAAACCTTGCATACCTTAAGAAAGCATTTCCGCTGGGAATGCCAGGACTACCCACAGTCCAAAAAGAGACTCAGAGAATTTTTAGACTTGCCTCAGCACAGGCCTCTAGCTATTCACCCTGTTCTGGAGATTGTAGATGATGTCTTCTTGGAATCCAGCCTTACCCCTGATACCTTGCCTCTAGCGGCCAGGAATCCTGACAGGTACTACAGAGTACCTGACTCCCACGAGCTTCCCTTTAAGAATCCTACTGCGGATCCAGAGACCATTTCCCAGGGACCTAAAGGCATTAAGGCTACAATAGCCAAAAGCCCTACCCCTTTGGGCAGGGACTCTAGGGCTTTAGACAGATGGGGTAAGAAGATATACACCTCTGCTACTCTTGTCATCAGGGCTTTAAATTGCCAGTTTCATATGTTATAGTATCAGCAACATATTATGGAGCTAATTAAACATAAAATTATGTTGATTCCTGATTGTGCAGAAGTTAAAGATCTACAAGAGTTTATGTATTCTGCTAACCAAGTTGGAAAACATACTTTGCAATGCGGTTTTGATGCCTTAGAAGCATCTTGCAGGGCTGCTGTCACTGGGCCTGTTCTTAGAAGGCATGCTTGGCTTAAGGAACATATCTTGCCAGACTATGTCAAAGCAAAATTACTAAATGCACCACTAAATCAAGAATGCCTGTTTGGCAATAAAACAGAAGAAGTCCTCAAAAAGATGGAGGAAAAAGCTAAATCTATGCAAACTCTTAAGTATTTCCTAAAAGTACAGCCACCTAGATTCGGTAGGCATTGGCCTTCAAAAAAATGGTCCTTTCCAGTCCCTCCCAGACCTTCTCAGTCCTAACCCAGGGCCAGCATACCACCACGATTACAGTCTCAGGGTATGCACAGATCTAAGCAATGGAGTGCTCCCACCTCTAAAACGGAGTAGTAAGCCAACATCCTATGGTAAAATCGCACAATGACTTATCCTTAATTCTTCCAAGTCTTGCCCAAGTACTTGCACCATTAGGAGGAAAACTTGACCTATATGCAAAAAACTGGGAGTACATCACCCAGGACAGATGGATCTTGAACACTGTATCCCACGGATACAGATTCTACTTTCACTCACTGCCAACCCTAAGCGGATGGCCAGGCCTCCCCCTAAACCAGTTGGCAGAGGCCCAAAAGCAAGTACTTTCTCTTCTCAGTATCACGGCTATTCAACCTGTCCCAGCAGAGCATAGGGAACAAGGTTTTTACTCTGGACTGTTTCTGGTCCCCAGGAAAGAAAACTCTTGGCACTCTATCCTGGATCTGTCTATTCTCAACACCTTCCTGGTGGTTCCAAGGTTCAGGATGCTTACTGTCCAATGGCTGCTTCCTATGCTAGCCAAGGACCCCTGGCTAGCCACCCTAGACTTAAAAGAAGCTAATCTACACATCCCCATAAGGGAATCTTGCAGGGAATTCCTACATTTCAGAGCAGAAAGGCCCAGTGGTGCAGTGGGTAAGGTGCTTGCCTCTAATGATTCTCACCACTGGAAAGAGCTTGCCTCATTGCAGATGTTTATTTGCCCAGGGCATTCACAAAATGCCTAGCTCCAGCCATTGCATATTGCAGGCAGAGAAAAATTCAAATTTACACATACCTGCACAGTTGCCTGATTCAGGCGGACAGGCAGGAATTGCTACTCCAGCACCTGTCATTTGTAAAAAGATTTCTAACTTCACTGGGGCACACCATCAATGAAAATAAATCACATCAGGTACCCAGCCAACAGATTGCATTCCTAGGAGTAAGCTTGAACACTACTTCCCAGATGGCATTCCTCATTCCAGAAAAACAAATGTATTTGACAAACTACTATAATCTACTGGCCAGCAAAACCCAGCTAGCTGCAAGATAAATACTGCAAGCCCTAGGGTTCATGGCCTCTTGCATTCTACTAATTCCATATGCAAGACTGCATATGAGGAAACTTCAATGATACTTAAAAAGTCTCTGGTGTCAACTTTCTCAGGACCTGGAAACAATTATTCCTATCATTCCTTGCCTGAGGGCAGAGTTTCTTTGGTGAGCAGAGGCCTGCTACCACAACAAAGGACTCCCTTTCACTCTACCCCCTGCCACCCAAACCCTAACAACAGATGCATCAGACTATGCATGGGGGCTCACATGGCCGGACAAGGTATTCAAGGCAAATGGACCCCAAAGCAAATGCATTTGCATATCAATCAAAAAGAAATGTTAGCTATACAGAATGCTCTGACAGCCTTCAAATGCCTTATTCTTCCAGGCCAATTATTGATAAAGACAGACAACACCACAGTTATGTGGTACATAAATAAGCAGGGGGGGACTCATTCCTACCCACTCTGCAGGTTAGCCATGGCTCTGGGGAACACAGCTTTGAGCAACCAAGTGCACTCAATTCCAGCCAGGCAAACTAAATAAACTGCCAGACGACTTAAGCAGAAATCTAATGGACCCGCACAAGTGGAAACTGGAACCCAAATCATTCAAGCTGCTGATCCACAGGTGGGGAGCACCAGAGGTGGCCCTCTTCACTTCCCCTCTGAACTTTCAATTGAACACATATTGCACCAGAACTCCCCACAGCCAAGCCTGGAAAGTGGATGCTCTGTCCTTTACATGGGAAAACCTCTCAATCTATACCTTTCCCCCTCTGCCCCTCCTCTCGAAGGTTCTACTAAAGATCAAACAGGACAAGCCAAGGACAATCCTGATTTCACCAGACTGGCCACACCAGTACTGGTACCCACCTTTGCACAGTCTGACAGTGTTGACACCTTGGCACCTGCCTCAGACCCCCACCTTGCTGTCCCAGCAGGAGGGCCAGATTTTGCATCCTCAGTTGCAAACCCTGAACCTAGCAGCCTGATTCATCCCCTGAACCCTCAGTAAAACAGGTGCTGGATGTCTTCCTGGAGGCAAAAAAGGCCGGTTACTAGAAAATCCTATTCAGAAAAGTGGAAAAGATACTGTTCTTGGAGCCAGTCTCAAGGAATGGACACAAATGTGCCCTGCTTACCTCATATACTAGATTACTTAACAGAAATGTTCCACAAAGGCATAGCCTTCTCTTCAGTTAAGATTCATGCCTCAGCCATCTCAGCTCATTATAATACTGAGCCACCCCTCTTCTCTCATCCTCTGGTCAAACAGTTCTTGAGAGGAGCCAGAAATTTAAGACCCCCCCCCCCAGGAGAGCTCCCACTCCAGCCTGGGACCTTAACTTTGTATTGGAAAAAACTCACACTTCCACCCTTTGAACCTGCTGCTTCAGCAGAGTTAAAATTCCTCTCCTGGAAAACAGCTGTACTCCTAGCCATCACTTCAGCAAGAAGAGTGTCTGAATTGCAGGCCAT
Source organism: Protopterus annectens (assembly GCF_019279795.1). Taxonomy (NCBI): domain Eukaryota; kingdom Metazoa; phylum Chordata; order Ceratodontiformes; family Protopteridae; genus Protopterus; species Protopterus annectens. The sequence goes on from NC_056744.1 coordinate 742,664,155, forward strand.
TATGGCTGTGGAACCCTTCATTATCTTCCATGCGGACAGGTTTCCCTCAGGACTAACCCATAATTTATGCCAAAGGTGGTATCTAGTGTGGCTTTAGACCTGTCCATTCATTTGACAACTTTTTCCCTAGTCCTCAGAATACAGGGGAAAGGATCCTGCACTCCCTGGATGTGCACAGGCAGTTTAGGCTCTATCTGGGCAGGACTAAACCTTTCTGAAAATCTGACCAGCTGCTAGTCAGTTTGGCTACAGGGGCAGAGGGCAAACCATTTCTACATGGATAGCACACAGCATCCATTTCTGCTGCAAACATCATGGGAAACCTACCCCACAGGGAATCAGAACACATTTCACTAGGGCTACGTCAACCTCTGCAGCATTTCACAGGGGAATCCCTACCAGGGACATCCTGGAAGCTGCAACCTGGAGATTTGTACACACCTTCACCAAGCATTACCACTTACCTATCTTTTCTAAATTCAGAGCTGGATTTGTTACAGCAGTCTTACAGGGCCTGCTTGCCAGCCCTAATGCTTCTTGACTGCCTCCAACCATCCTCAGCTTTAGGAATCAACCCAAATGTGATGACTGCAACAGTGAAACATGAAGAATATAGTACAGTTGTGTACACTTACCATAAATGTAGATGTTCGAGTGTATTCACTGTTGCAGTCCTGGTTACCCTCCCTCCAGCCCCCTGACTTCTCTTTACTTCTACCTATCCTTTTTGTTTGGCATACCTTATATCATTGGTGTTTACTTTTTGCTGGGGATATTCCACACCATGTAATTGCTTCCTATTTAGGGGGCTCCTGACATCTGGGGCAAGAAAAACTGATGTAGTGGCGTTGGCTGCATGTTTTATACCCATGACGTCCTGACATCATGGAAGAGGTGACAGCATCCGATGCAGAAATCCCAAGACTGGCATTCAACCCGACTGAGGGCTACCTGCAGGCAGATAACCCAAATGTGATGACTGCAACAGTGAATACACTTGAACATCTACATTTATGGTAAGTGTACACAACTGTACTTTGCATGTCTTGTGTATTCAAATGAGACACTGAGGCACGATATAGCTTCAAGTCGTTTATTGTACATAAACACATCAGGAGCTGTAACTGGAACAAATACTTTGAAATTCGTATGTTTACTGACTCACTCATTACTTATAAAACACTCACACGTGCATCTCCATTCAAGCTTGCACTTACTCTGAATGACTATACAAAATGGCACTGATCTCGCATGTGCTCAGTAACTTGTATGCAAGGGCGCAGGCAGGTGCAAGGTGGGAGATTAATTTGCTTTTAAATAAATAAAAAAAAAAACTTTTTTTGTTTTAAAGGCATTCTTCTTTAAGAACGCCGTTTGCATCCAATCGAACAGATGCTTCTGCATTTGTGCGACTGATGGTTTATGTCTTTATCTTCCACTCCCACATGGAATTTGAATTCCAGAAGATGTTTGGACTGCAGATGAGGGTTCAAGTGAGAGGTAGGTGTGTGCATGTGTGTAAGTGTTTAAGAGTTTAAGAGGTGTGTGTGTGTGTGTGTGTGTGTGTGTGTGTGTGTGTGTGTGTGTGTGTGTGTGTGTGTGTGTGTGTGAGAAATAGGTAGGAGTGTGTGGATGTAAGAAGTAGGTAGGTAGGGGTATGTATGTGTGTATGTAAGAAGTAGGTAGGTAAAGGTATGTGTGTGTTTATGTGTGTGTAAGAAGTATGTAGGTCTGTATGTGTGTTTGTGTTTCTAAGAGGGAGGTAGGGGTGTCTGCATGTGTGTTTGTAAAAGGAAGGTAGGGGTGTGTGTGTAAGAGGGAGGGGTACTTGCGTATTAACTCAACCCGGTTATTTATGTTACTTTGACCCCGATTTATTGAGCTAAGTGACAGAGCTTTGTGTGTGTTATGCTCTCTCTTTCTCACTATACATATATATATATATATATATATATATATATATATATATATATATATATATATATATCAATATATGCATTCATAACATCATTTACCACAGTTATATAATACTGAGGTAATATACGTAGTTCAACAGACAGTGATATCGAAGGCTTTTACAACCCAGTAATCAAAACACAAACTGATTACATTAATGAATAGAGACAAAGAACCCAGCATAATGTTCTTACGTCTTACGTTATTAAGTAAGAATTTCTCTGTGTTTTTCCACAATATAAAAAATATTACGTAAGACAGGTAAAAAGTATCTGGATTAATCACAGATGTTCTGAAAAGTCTGGACATTTAAAAGTTATGACTGACCACCGGCAGAAAAAATGTTTTAGATGCTGTGGAACAGTGTAGTAAAATCACTTTTATTCAAAAACAAAACAAAAAAAAAAGTACATTTCCAAACATTACAGTCAAAAACAAACTTATCTGGCCAAATCATAGCACTAAAACTCAATCCATGTGTAATTAACTGCTGCTTCGTAGTTGGGCTGTGTCATCACAGCCCTCTGATTCAGTTGGGATTCAAACCCAAAATGCAAATAAAGCCTCACAAGCCTCTTTAAATAAATTTCACTGCGTGTACCCAGGAGTGGGAGCTTCACCTGTTTGTCATTTTGCAATTTTTCAGAGGATGCATGTTCTGTTATTTTACACATTTTGAGAGATTTATCACCTGGTTGTGTTAATACATAAGTACCAAGGTATTTGTATATTATGTGTGTGTGTGTGTGTGTGTGTGTGTGTGTGTGTGTGTGTGTGTGTGTGTGTGTGTGTGTGTGTGTGTGTGTGTGTGTGTGTGTTTGTGTGTGTAAGAAAGGGGGATAGGAGTGTGTATGTTTGTGGGTGGGGTCATACCTCAGAATTATCCAGATTTTTGCCTCATATTTTCGTTTTGATTCTCACAAAATTGTGTTTTTTTCTGGCAAATCATTGAGGACTGAAGTCAGAAAATAATGGCAGAATGTCCATATTTTTGCCTTATATTTTTGGTCTGCTCCTCATAGAAATTGTGTTTTTTGACAAATCACTGAGATGAGCTAAGAATAAAGTTACTAAATAATGACATGTATTTGAGTTTCAGACTTCATTTCCTTTAGAAAATGCATTCAGACACAAATCCTGTTATTTTAGCAACTTTCTAAATGCATCCCTAGTTTTGGGTCTTTGTCCCCAACCTTATAACAAGCTTTGTCCAGATTTCTTGTACTAAGAGATTGCAAGGTATGGTGTGTGTGTGTGTGTGTGTGTGTGTGTGTGTGTGTGTGTGTGTGTGTGTGTGTGTGTGTGTGTCTGTGTAAGAAGGAGGTAGCATACCCCCCACACCCCTCAGCTGTCCAGGTTTTTGTGGAATGTCCAGATTTTTGCCCATATTCCTCCTAAAAAGGATTGAAGTTGCTAAATAATAGACATTTGGCTTTTAGCTGTCATATCCTTTAGAAAAATCCATACTAACACAAACCCTAATGTTCTTCATGTTTCACTGTTGCAGTCATCACATTTGGGTTATCCCTACCAGGGTAGCCCTCGGCCGGCCCGAATATCAGAGGCTTAGTATTTCTGCATTGGTTGCTGTCACTCCAGAACTGACATCAGGTCATCAGTGGTATAAAATGAGGCAGTGGAAACCATTACATCAGTATTTCTTGCTGAGGAGCCTGAAGCAGAAGCAGTTCGCATGAGTGCCGGTCGGCCGCTACCTGAGTTTTTGTTTCCGAACTGAAGTTGAAGTCTTCTAAAGCTAAGTACCCCATTGGGGATATTTTATTCTTGCTCTAACCGATGTCAGAACAAATTAGCAATTGTCTCGCCTGTGGAAAGCAAATACCACACCGAGACTTCCAGCCTTACTCTGTCACCTGTTTAGGCCCAGACCACAACGTCCCTTGCTATCACTTTTGTGCTTTGTTCAACGCCAGAACTATACATCATTGGGCCCTTACTGTAGCTAAATATTTTTGCTCTCAGTCCTCGTATTCTGATATGGCGTCAGTAAACCATTCGACTACCGATCTTCTGAAAAAATGTAAGGATAAAGACAGAGACAGACCTCACAGGTCCAAAACTGCCGACGACACTTCCGTTAAGCTAGTCATCAGTTCTCCTGTCCTCAGTGAGGCACTTTTGCAGCCCCTGAAGCCCGCTTCTGTGGAATTCACAGGCTGCTACCGAGACCCGTTCAGAGTCCGCTATGCTGCGAGACTCTTCTTCGACTAAGGATCCTGCGGATGTCTCTACCTTGGATGGGTCTGGAGCCGCTGAGCAGGCACCGGCTTCTGAGGTATTCTTCACACTACCGATACTCAACACAAAACGACGACTTCTTTTGCATTTTCAGTTCTTTCTAAAACTACCGAGTTTATAAGGCCCAGGGTATGAACTATGCCTAAAAAAACGATGACCCAAGCTCAGGCACCTGCTTCCATGCCTCAATCTTAAATGCTTAAAATGGCGGAAGACCTTATTATGCTTATTAGGGGAATCCAGGCTACCACTTCCAAAAGAAAAAGAGACTTGTCCTCATTAGTTTTATCTGAACAGGAGTCCGATGACTGAGATTTCTGAATATGAAGGCATGCAACCCCTGTCTGCTTATGAGGGTTCTGATGCAGAGGAATCCATTTCTTCTGCCTCTCTTCACGAGGATTTTTCATTTGGTGAAAGCCTACATACTTTAAGGGAGCATTTCCAATGGGAATGTCAGGACTATCCTCAGTCAAAAAAGAGACTCAGGGAATTCTTAAGATTTACCACAGCACAGACCTTTAGCCATTCCTCCTGTCTTGGATGTTGTGGATGATGTTTTTATGGAAACCACTTTGACTCCTGACACACTTCCTCCTGCTCCCAGGAAACCTGACAGGTACTACAGAGTCCCTGACTCTCACAAATTCCTTTTCAAAAATCCTACTGCTGACCCAGAAGTCATCTCCTAAGGACCTAAAGGAATTAAACCAACCTCAGCTAAGAATCCCACACCCTCAGACAGGGATTCCCAAGCTTTAGACAGACGGGGTAAAATGGTATACACCTCTGGACTCTTGCTGTTAGATCACTAAATTGTCAGTTCCACATGCTGAAATATCAGCAGCATAACTCCTCAAATAAAAAGCATCTTCCTTTCCTGCTTGAGCAGAAAATAAAGAATTACAAGAGCTTATGCATTCTGCAAGCTAAGTTACTAAGCACACCTTGCAGTGTGGCTTTGATCCCCTAGAAGCATCTTGCAGGGCAGCAGTAACTGGTTCTGTCCTTAGAAGACATGCTTGGCTTAAGGGACAGACCTTGCCAGACCACGTCAAATCAAAATTATTTGATGCACCATTGAACAAAGACAATTTGTTTGGCACTAAGGCAGAAGAGGTCTTAAAAAAGATGGAAGAAAAAGCTAAATCTATGCAGACAGTTAAAGACTTTTTACAGGTCCAGCCTCCGAGGTTCAGTAGACATTGCCCCTCCAAGCACTGGCCCTTTCTGGCCCCCTCCAGGCCAGCTCAGCCAAGACCCAGGGGAAGCAGACCCCCCCAAACAGCAGTCCCAGGGAATGCAGAGATCTAAGCAATGGAGTTCCTCCTCTTCGAAAACAGGGAGTACTAAGCCACCCCTTTATGGTAAGAACTCACAATGACTTTACACCTCCACCCCTTACCTCTGCCCACCTGCTTGTGCCCCTAGGAGGAAAACTCTCCTTCCATGCAAACAACTGGGCCTCTATAACCAACGACTGATGGGTCCTCAACATAGTGTCCCAGGGATACAGATTTTATTTCCACACTCTGCCAGTCCCAAAACAGTTCTCAAATCTTCCTCCAAACCAGTGAGCAGAGGCCAAACAGCAAGTCCATTCCCTGCTCTCCACGAGGGCAATACAGCATGTTCCTGCAGACCAGATAGGCCAAGGTTTCTATTCCAGACTCTTCCTGGTACCCAGAAAAGAGGGCACCTAGGGCCCAATCCTTGATCTATCCATTCTAAACACCTTTCTGGTGGTACCAAAATTCAAAATGCTCACCCTCCAGCAGCTTCTTTGTATGCTTTCCAAGGATGCTTGGTTGGAAACCCTAGTCCCAAAAGAGGCCTACCTACACATCCCAATCAGGGAATCTTGCAGGAAATATCTACCTTTCAGGGCAGGATCTATGCACTTTCAGTTCTCTGCACTTCTTTTTGGCTTATCCACTGCCCCCAGTGTTTACACAAAATGCCTGGCTCCAGCCATTGCTTTTTGCAAACAAAGAAATATTCAAATTTACCCCTACTTAGATGATTGCCTGATTCAGGCAGACAGTCAGGAAAAGCTGTTACAACACCTGACCTTTGTAAAGGACCTACTGACCTCCTTGGGGTATACTACCAACAAAAATAAATCAAAACTAGTCCCCACACAAAAGATTTTATTCCTGGGACCAAACCTGGACACAGCATCCCAGATGGCACTCCTTACATTCCCGACAGGCTACTTCTCTCAACTAGCCACCAGAACCCAGTTATCTGCAAGGAAAATCCTGCAAGCTCTTGGATTGGCCTCCTGCATTCTACTCATTCCATATGCCAGACTGCATATGAGGAAACAACAATGGTACCTAAAAAGCCTTTGGTGTCAACACTCTCAAGACCTGGAAACTATCATACCTATGATACTCTGTCTAACAAAAGATTTTCCTTGGTTGCCAGCAGCATGCAACTACAAAAAGGGTCTTCCATTCTCACAACCCCATGCCACCCAGACCCTCACCACAGATGCATCAGACTATGCCTGGGGTGCACACCTGGACGGCAGGTGCATTCAGGGCCATTGGAGCCCAAATCAAATACATCTGCACATCAACCAAAAAGAGATGCTAGCTGTTCAGCACACCCTGACAGCTTTCAGACTCCTACTCTCCCCAAGTCCTCTAGTGATCAAAACAGACAACACCACAGTGATGTGGTTTATCAACAAGCAGGGAGGGACTCACTCTTATCCTCTCTGCAGGCTCGCCATGACCCTTTGGCACACGGACTCAGCCATGCAAGTACACCTGCTAGCACAATTCCTGCCAGGGTCCCTAATCTCTCTGGTAGCAACTTAAGCAGAAACCTGCTAGACCCACATGAGTGGCAGCTAGACCACAGACCCTTCAACCTTGTAACCCAGAAATGGGGCACCCTGAAGGTGGACCTCTTTGCCTCCCGCTCCAATCATCAGCTCAGTGAATTCTGCACCAGAGAACCTCACAGCAAGGCCTGGAAAGTGGATGCTCTATCAAAATAAGGGAGGAAAAACCAAGGGCAATCTTGATTGCCCCATACTGGCCACGCCAGCACTGGTACCCACTGCTGCTCAGCCTGTCACCTACCTCAGATCCCAACACTCCTAACCCAGAAGAATGGAGACTTCATGCATCCACAATTGCAGACCCTGAACCTAGCAACCTGGCTTACTTCCTGACCTCTCTTCCAGCTGCCAGCCTAACAAACAAGTCCTGGATGTTATACATGAGGCCAGATGCCCCAGCACTAGAAAATCTTATGCTGACAAGTGGAAAAGTTTTGCACCTAGATCCAGGCTAAGGGAGCCAAATCAGCACAGCCCTCCCTACCTGCCATCCTAGATTACCTAGCAGACCTACTACACAGGGGTCTAACCTTCTCTTCTATTAAAATTCATGCCTCTGCTATCTCTGCTCATTACAGCATAGAGCCACCTCTCTTCTCACACCCCCTCATCAAATAGTTCCTAAGAGGGGCTAACAACTTAAGGCCTCCCAGAAGAGCTCCTACCCCAGCTTAGGACCTTAACTTTGTGTTGGAAAAGCTCACCTTACCCCCCCCCCCCTTTGAGCCTGCAGCTTCAGCAGAGTTAAAATTCCTCTCTTGGAAAACAGCCTTGCTTCTGGCCATCACTTCAGGTAGAAGAGTTTTAGAGCTACATGCACTTATGGCTGTAGAGCCCTTCATCATTTTCCATGCTAACAGGGTCTCCCTCAGGACTAATCCATCCTTCTTGCCTAAAGTGGTGTTCAGTGTGGCTCTCAACCAATCCATTAATTTACCCACCTTTTTCCCTAACCCACAAAACAAGGGGAAAGGATTCTGCACTCTCTAGATGTGCACAGGTAGCTCAGATTCTATCTGGATAGGACTACATCTTTTAGAAAAACTGACCAATTGCTAGTCAGCTTCGCAGCAGAGGCAGAGGGCAAGGCCATTTCCAAACAAACAAACTCCAAATGGATAGCACACTGCATCCATTTCTGCTATAAAGCACGAGAAACCACCCCCAAAGGGGGTCATGATGCATTTCACCAGGGCAACCTCCAACTCTGTAGATTTTCTCAGAGGTGTCCTACCAGGGACATCCTGAAGGCTGCAACATGGACTTCTGTTCATACATTCACCAAGCATTACCACCTGCTTATCTTCTCCAAATCCAGGGCAGGCTTTTCCATCGCAGTCTTGCAGGTCATCCTAGCCAGCCCCCAGTCTTCTTGACAGCCTCCACCCTTTTCTTCAGCTTTGGGAATCAACTCAAGTGTGATGACTTGCAACAGTGAAACACGAAGAACATAGTACAGTTGTGTACACTTACCATAAATGTAGATGTTCGAGTGTATTCACTGTTGCAGTCCTGGTTTCCCACCCTCCATCCCCCTTGTCTCTCTCTCTCTCTCTCTTCCTCTCTCCTTACAGGGAATTTTTAGTATTTACTTTCTTCTGGTGGAGTTCTTCCATTAGAACCTGGCTTCCTACTTTGGAGGTTCCTGACAGGTTAGGGCAAGAAAAACTGATGTAATGGCACTGGCTGCCTTACTTTATACTACTGACAAACTGACGTCAGTCCTCAAGTGACAGCAACCGACGCAGAAATACTAAGCCTCTAGTATTCGGGCCAGCCGTGGGCTAACCCAAATGTGATGACTGCAACAGTGAATACACTCAAACATCTACATTTATGGTAAGTATACACAACTGTACTTTATTCTAGCAATTTTTTAAAAGTTCATGAGAAAATGTGTATAATCTGTCCCTATTTATTTTAAGCTTTGTCCAGATTTCTTGCACTAGGAAGTTGAGGTGTGTGTGTGTGTGTGTGTGTGTGTGTGTGTGTGTGTGTGTGTGTGTGTGTGTGTGTGTGTGTGTGTGTGTGTGTATGTGTGTGTGAGAGAGAGAGAGAGAGAGAGAGAGAGACAGCGAGAGTGAAATGCCCTATTTAGAGTTAGCAGGTAGAATTTATTTTCAAATGCACTTTCAAGGAATTGTGAGCTTCAGTGGAAGAGAAGTTTACTGCTGTTCATGCTAAGTCTGCTTAAAATGTGCAACTGTTTTGTTTAGCAAATGGTATCACTATTGTGTTATAGATTTTTAAAGCAGTGTTAGTAGCACAGCAGATAGCATACTTGCATCTTGATGGAGATGGCTGTAGGTTCTACTCCCACAGTATGTAGATTTGTATTTTAAGGGGGTGGAGTTCTGCAGTCCTGAGTATGTCCTCCTTTGGATGAGATGCCTAGTAACTATGAACTTGTTTTTCAGCTTTCTACCCATTCCCTATTGCTATATCCCAGCTTACCATTTTTTAATGTAACATAGGCAATTTATTTTTTAAGGGCAGCAGGCACTGAATTTGGAGATGAAACACTGAAATATAAAGTTGTTTTCTAGCAACAACCTCTTCATTAGTTTCAGATCTCTTTAATGTGGAATTATTCAGATGACTTTTACTTCTGCAGAGATTGTGCATATTGACTGCTATTGGTGGATTGTAATGATAGAAGTTTGAGTGGCCTTTCATGGTTCAAATGTTCTGAATTGGGCAGATTGTCATTATTGGTTCATATGTTTTGTTTCATTTCTTACTGAAAAATGTTCAAAACAATAAATTTAAAACACTCAAACAAGTGGTGCTCTGTTATACAAGGGATATAATTCAATTATTATATATTATAATTAATGCAGTCAGGAAGGTGAATTGAAGAACTTTTGTATGGTTCTAAAAATGTGTGCAAGGGGCCTGTGATTTGAAAACAGCCCAAAGGTAAACTTAACCTGCCACTGGCTAAATGCATTTTCTTTGAATATGAGTTTCAATGCTGTTTCAGTGAATGTGAATTTCAAAGGTAGAGAAGTTTTAATGCTAACTCTGTTTTCATTGTAAGACTATCGCTTTGTTTAGGTTTAGCAAATGTCTATCAGTATTTGTGCTGTAAAATTTGAAATAAAAGTTGCAAATTAAATCCAAATATCTGTAATCATTGTAGACGTAAAGCAAAAAACAGTATGCATGCTGAGAGTTTTGAACAGTGTTTATGGCAAGTGGGGAGAAATAGCCAAATAATGGGACACTGGAATGACTGCATGAGGGTTGCTTTGGGTTTGCACCCCGCCTGTAAAAAATCCTGCAGGCTCCCCTGCTTATATGCATGTGCTGTCTGACTACAGTGGCTGGCTAGGTACAATATACACACTAATCTACAGCCTCCCTCTTTAATTTTGTTTGACATGAAACTAGGAGAACAAAGACATTTTGAGAGCTAAACAATATATCAACATCTTAATAAACAAAACTGAGTTCAAGTCCAAGTCACTGTGTATTTTAGTTTTGGTCTGGAAATTCTACATGATCTGATAACATAGAAATTTTGACTGTGTTTAGCAACAGGAACAGTAGTATTTGGGGTTTTTTGCACAACTGGAACATCAGGGATTACATCAAAATTATTTGAATAAAGCACACTGTCCTTTTGAATTTCAACAGGTTAAAAGTCACTCTGCGAATTAGAGTAGTTGGCACAGACAATTTGCTGCATCACTGGTTCGGAGACAGGTAACACATGTCTTCGATTCTTTCTGAAATCCATTCCTTCAGATTGTATGATATAAGATCACGGTTCTTCACAAATATTCTTCATGATTCCCACTTGGTCATATCCTTTAGATGTTTGCATTCTCTCAACTTCTTCTTATAGCAATGGTCTAAGAGGTTTACTGATCTTGTCATAATGCAACTTTTGTGACTGACGTTTTCTCGAAAGTTGAGCCTTGACCACTCCGTTGTTCTTTATGTTTGGTACTAACAATTGTTTACTGATTGGTAAGGTTGTTCTAGTCTGTCTGGACATTATATCTATGAGCAGGTGAACTAAGCAAGTTGTCTCGAGGAATGTTTCTGAGATTGAGTAAGTTAAGGAAAACATCAGTACCATGTCCCTTGGATCAGTACCATGTCCCTTGGATCAGTACCATCTCTCTTGGATTTCGCCAACAAAACGTTGGCAGTCTGAACTGCACGTTTAGCTAACCCGTTAGACTGTGGATACTTAGGACTACTAGTTATACGAACATTTAGTGCATTTTAGTCTTGAACTGCTGACTTGTAAACTGTGCACCATTGTCAGAAATTACTTTGTGCAGACTACCATGGACAGAAAAATGTCTATTCAGTTATGTAATGACAGTGCTGGATGTCAAGATGAGAAGCAGGTCAATTTCAAACAATCTGAGTAAGAGTCTACTAACATTAAGTTTTGGTGACCATTCCATTCAAAAATATCTGTAGAACCATCGACCATGGTAATTCAGGAATCTGGTGTAGCTGAAGTGATTCTGCTTGTTGATGCGGTTTGGTGCTGTTGCCAATTGAACATGCTAGAGTTTTCTTCTCTATATCTTTGGACATAGAAGGCCAACATACAATGCTCCTTGCCCTTCTTTTGGTTGAATCAGTACCTGGGTGACCATGATGCAAAATTTGATATATTGCTGTCGTATTGCTTTAGAAATTACCACTTTTGGACCTTTCATGATGATTCCATCTTCCATCATGAACTTGTGTCGGTAAGGAGAATACTGCTGAATGTCAAGTGGTAAACTGGTTTGTCGTGTTGGCCATCCTTGACTGATAATGTTTTGCAGCTTCTAGAGAACTGGGTCTAAAACTTTGTGATTTCTTAGTTCATCCATGATGAAAAAAAATTCTGACTTCCATGACTTCAAAGTCTGCAGTTTCATTTTTCTGCTGCTCTGTTGTTTTTCTGGGTGCAGGTGACAAAGTGTCAGTAAGGTACAAGTATTTGTCTTTTTCATAAACAATGTTGAAACTGGACTTTGCAATTTTAACATCATGTGTTGCAATTGTGCTGGAGTGGTATGCATTGTTTTTTTTTTCAAAACTGTCACTAGTGATCAGTCTCTATTTGGATAGGTCTGCCATAAGTATAATCATTGAACTTCGAACATGCAAACACTACTGCCAAAAGTTATTTCTCTAGTTGTGCATAATGCATGTCTGTTTGGGTTAAAGTTCTGGATGTAAGTGGTATGCCTTCTTGAAGACATGCTGTATGTACTAAGACCATACTTTGAAGCATCACAAGAAAGAGTTATAGGTTTATGAACATCATAATATGTCAATGTGGGTGGACTGGCAATTTTCTGCTTCAGAATATCAAATGCTGTTTTGTGTTGTTCCAACCAGGACCAGTTTACATTTTTGCATGTCAGCTCAAGTAATGGTGCAGAAAGCTCACTCAAATCTGGGATGAACTTCCGTAAATAGTTTACTATAACTAGAAAATGTTGTAAGGATGTGACATTGTCTGGAATTGGCATTTCAAGAATTGCTGCTTTCTTAGACAGATCTGGTTGTAAGCCAGAACTGTTAAACCAGTGACGCACATAAGTAACTTCTTTCAGCTTGAATTTACATTTCTGAGGATTCAGTTTAAGATTTATTTCATGTACATGGTCTCTAACTTTCCTGAGATTTCTATCATGTTCATCTTCACTATTACCTCCAACAATAATGTCGTCTACTATAATGGCAAATGAATAACCAGAAAAAATTTGGTCCATCGCACATTGAAAGACTTCAGTGTTGATGCCATCAGAATACCTGACAGCTATTACAGGGTACCGGATTCTCACAAGTATCTTTACAGAAATCCTACTGCAGACACCAAGGTCATTAGACAGGAACCAAAAGGAGCTAAGGCTAGTTCTGCAAAGAATCCTACTCCTTCTGACATGGACTCCAGAGCTCTGGACAGATGGGGTTAAAAATGTACACATCTGCAACCTTAGCTATCAGAGCACTCAACTGCCAGTTCCACGTGTTAAAATATCAACAACACACTTTGGAACTATTAAAACAAAGGATTTCAACCATTCCTGACTGTGCCAGTTCTAAAGAGTTAGCAGATTTTCTGCACTATACTTGTCGGGAAGTTTCATCTTTAGATAGGAAGGAACTCATGATGTATAAGGACAGGACAGCCCCATTATTAACGCCAATCAGATTCATAACAACATTTGGGCGCAACACTCGCACACTTTTGCAAGTTATTCAACAAAATTGGAATATTCTCATGGAGGATGTGAGGCTTGCTAATATGCTACCGGATAGATGTCCATTTGGATATAGGAGGGGGAGAACATTAGGTTTCCATTTTAACCACTATAAACATGGCTCTATTGGTTCTCAGGAAAACGACAAAAGGCCAGCAATAAATGGTCCTGGAGTATAAAACAATTATAACCAATACATAAGCATGGCTTGAAATAATCCTTTATTAAACAGACCGGCTTCGGCAACAAATGCCTTCTTCAGTGTATCAAGATAATAAAAAAGAGACCCAAACATTTAGGTTGGTACATTCTATGTTCCTTCTTTTATATACATTGATTTGGGGATGCTTTTTGACTTCCTGGATCTTTATTAATATTGTGTATGCATATTACATGTCAATAGTTAACTTGTATGTTCATTTTTTACATTTTTTCACAGTTTCTCAATGTGTCATATTGGGTCCAAGGGAGAAGAACAAAAGGCACATGTACATGTTATATGTATCTTTATTGGAAGGAATACTATTGGATTATTCCATGGAGTACTCATTTCCCAGTTTGGACATATCATCATTTGTTAACCACATTTTTTGTTGGAACATTCATTTGTTATTTATAGGCTTTGTATGTGAGGTTTTTCATGGTTATGACAGTATACATGACATATGTCTGTATTATAATTATACACAAACTAATATTTATTTATTTTTCTGGATTTTTGATTTGCATCAGTTCAACATGTGGGCATATTGTGGGTCATTTTTATGTATTATTTGTTTTTATATATGTGATATTTTGTTTAGATGTGGTTGCATCTATTCATTCTGATTATAAGTTTGTTTAAAATTTTGGCATCTTTTTCTTTTAGTATTCACTGGTGGGAATTTTCCATCAATCTCATAGGTGGGGTGGGTCTATAAATACTTGGGAGATTTGGGTCTCTTTTTTATTATCTTGATACACTGAAGAAGGCATTTGTTGCCGAAACCGGTCTGTTTAATAAAGGATTATTTCAAGCCATGCTTATGTATTGTTTATAATGTTTTTATACTCCAGGACCGTTTATTGCTGGCCTTTTGTCGTTTTCTTGGTTTAGTTTGGCCGCGCATCTACCTACGTGCATAGCATCATGTTTGGTTGTGGTTCTATTGGTTCTCACTCACAGAAACAAACTACTTTGACGGGGGATCATCTCTTTGGATGTTGTCCATCTGGGTGTTGTCTTCATTGTATTCGAGTAAACAAAACAAACAGTTTACCAGCAGAAGCACGGGCATGGTGTTTGATATACAATTTTTTGCCAATTGTGCTAGTGATTGGGTATTTATTTTATTATTGTTATTATTGTTTTCACCAATACTATGTCCCATTTTGGCAGTTTTTTCAAGTATTATTGAAAATGAGATAAGAATATTGTATAATAAAAGATATAGGAAAGCAATATATAATCTAACCTATTCTGAATATATGGCAATGAAAGATCTACAAGAGAATGAAACTATAATTATTAAACAGGCAGATAAAGGTGGAGCAGTTGTTCTGATGGGTAGAGATTGGTATATGATGTTATTTATTTAACCACCTGTTCGTGTTCTGCGTTTTATGTTGGACAGACTTCCAGACCAGCTAAACATCGCATTAGTGAACATGTGAGTGACATTAAAAATAAGATTACTAATTCTTTTTATAAACATGTTCTAACTCATCCAACTGCAATTTTCAGATTTACTGTTATAGACATTATTGTTGGTGACAGAAGAAATAAGGTTGGTTGGCACAGTATTCTCAATCAGAAAGAAAGAAAATGGATAATCAAATTAGGCGGATTATTTCCACCTGGGCTCAATGAGCAATTGTGATTAACCAATCAGCTATTTTTGTTAATTTATCATCCTGTATGTTATATGGCTATTGGTGGAAGTTTCTTTACACTGAGGAAGGCTATGTAATTATTGCCGAAACTGGTCTGTTTTTTTTTTTTGCCATATTAAATTTCTTTATTTTTCACTCCACTTTGTGCTGGCTCTTTACATTTTTTACCTGGATACTGTTCTTTGAGCCATGCACTTGCCGTACCAGCAGGGGGCTGTGTTTTTTGCTCTTACAAATCCTACCACCCCTCTCCTTAGCTTTGGGAATCCTCCCACAGGTGATGACTGCAACAGTGAAACACGAAGAACATAGTACAGTTGTGTGCACTTACCATAAATGTAGATGTTCGAGTGTATTCACTGTTGCAGGCCTGGTTTCCCACCTTCCTTCCTCCTCATATCTTCTTTCTTTAGGGAGACATAAGTTTCTAATGGTGGCCTTTAGCCACCAGGACCACTTTCTATATTTACTTGGGCTTCTGACTAGTTACGGTAAGAAAAGCTGATGTAATGGTATCAGCTGCCTTCCTTTATAAAACTGATGGCCTGATGTCATCCAACAAGTGACAGCAGCTGACACAGAAAAACATTGACTCTGGTATTCGGGCTGGCAGAGGGCTACCACAGCAGGGATAACCCACAGGTGATGACTGCAACAGTGAATACACTTGAACATCTACATTTATGGTAAGTGTACACAACTGTACTTTCTCCCCCTCCCCTGCATACATGGCAAGTGCATACACAAATGAATGTTCTCGTTCAATGACCTCTGAGCCAGCTAAATTGAGAAGTAAAAATTCTCTTGTACATGCGTCTTTATCAGAAAAAGCAGCCTGTATGAAAATATCATATTCTTGCTCAAACATTTGCCAGTTTTCAGCAGTATTATTATCAAACACCAGCAGTTCAGGTCTGCGAAATCCCTCTGCCATAACAACAAATTTCTTTTAAACATAAGTATAGACCTGGTACTTGTAATTATGATCAAATGCAAAACAACCTCTCCGAAAATGCTTTATTTTAACACTACAAATACCTCAAACACTCTGGACACTTCGGACACATTGAAAAATAACACTGCAAATATCTTGAACACTTTGGACACCTTCAAAAATCTTAGTTACTGTGAAAAAGTCATACATTAGCTTTTTTGTACATTTTAAACACTTCTGAGATTATTTCAAACATTTTAATCATTATATCACTGTTTTGGACATTTTGAATATCTCAGAAATTATTTTGGAACACTTCAAATGCCATGCCACATGTTTGGCAATTGAAAATCCTTTAAATAAGTTTTAAGTACCTTTGAATAACCGCTGACCTGTTTGTAAGTTCGCTCCTGTATATTACTCCACTTCTAACTGTGTGCCTCCTGGTTTGCAAGCTGCTTCAACTTCGGATCCCATTCTGATACCATGAAGCATGTCTCTTGTGTATTCAAATGAGACACTGAGGCACAGAATGGGTTCAAGTAATTTATTGTACATAAACACATCAGGAGCTACAACTGAAACATATACTTCAAACTTTGTTTACTGTCTCACTTCTAACACACTCACATGTCCATCACCATTCCTCCATTCAAGCTTCCACTCACTCTGAATGACTGTACAAAATGGCACTGCTCTCACACGTGCTCAGTAACTTATATGCACATGCTCTCTGACTATAGTGGCTGACTAGTTACAATATACACACTGTTTTACACCCCTCACCAAAAAATGTGTCCGTTAACAAAGAACATATCTCATTTTTCTTTCGTCCTGTGTTGTAAAATGGTTGCACCTAAGATACATACTTTTGACAACTCCTTTCTTTTGAAAAAGTCATCGCATGCTGTTATAATGCAATACAGAATTGCTACCCACATTCTTGTAACTAATGCTGACTTTTATACACTTGTCTGTCTGTTTTCATTAGTGAAGTCCAAAAATGTTATGGCAGACTTCATATCATTCAAAAAGCTATTTAATTCCCTCTCTGTGCCTTTCAAGGTAAAGAAAAGGGCAACAGTAAAACATCTGTAGTACCTAACTTTGATGAAACCTCCCTCTTTATTCAGAAATTCATGCCCCCAAAATGCTACAACTAAACTGGTATAATTTGCTGTCATACACTCACCTATGGCTACCCATCTAACTTGCTGACATTATTCCATTTTGAAACTAAAAAAAATGTATTTCAGAATAATTTCTATACACTCCCCTATAACGTACCACCATTTACTGTATATTCATTACTTTTTAAAAGCATATTAACTGCCCATTAACGTCTTATATCATGAGGTATTGCAGTGTATAGAGACTTGATGTCAACTGTCACTAATATATCAACAGACTCTACTGGCACCTCATGGATCATATCCTTAAACTGAAAAGAATCCTTAATAAAGGAAGAACAATTGAATATCACATCCTTAACAGCTTGGTCTATAAAACTGGACAAACATTCAAATTTGGATCCCCTAGCTGAAACTATGGGATGCAAGGGAGGGGGTCCACAGAAGGTTTTTGAACCTTTAGTATTCCAATGATCACCCTTATCAAGAGCTCAAATGCTGAAATATAATTAAACACAGACTGACTGATTTTCCTTCTACTAGACTCTCATGCAATCAACTGTCCACAAATATATAACACAAATTTATGAAGGTTTTGGTCACCCACATATAAAAAGCTGGCTGTTTTAACAATATTTCTATTTTGTTCTCATATTGTATAGTGTTCAATATAACTGTGGCTTCTCCTTTGTCGGCCTTCATAATTCTAAAAATTCTGTCTTTTGATAAGGTTTCAAAAAGCCAACCTCTCTTGAATTGATAAAGTATACCATTTTCTACCAGATTTACTAGCCAAAAAATTCTAATACCTATATCACAAATAGTTTCAAAAGCCTGTATTACCGGATACAAGTGAGGATTACTCAAATTAAATTTACTTCAACATTTATTATTCCCCTGAATGTTAGTCCCATTATGGAACAAAATGCTAAGATTTAACGTCTAAGTGTATGTTTTCAAATCATTAATAGTTTGAACCAGACCTGCTCGACTCACAGGAATAAAGGCAAAACCTTGTTGCAACACAAAAACCTCAGAGTCACTAAGATGTCTGTTTGAAAAATTATGAATAATAAAATGTACAGGCATTACCATCTGATGCTTCCCCATGTTATAGGTTTGTGATCATAGTGTTAGTTTGACTATCTGTGTACACGTGGCATCATTCTCTGTTGCTGTATCTGTATGATAGTTTGGTTCTGGATATATTTTCACCACTTGTTGAAGCACATTTTTGGATTTCTTTTTGTTTTTATGCTTGGAAAACACCGTGTACCCCTCTGATGGTATTGTCCATGGATTCTGATGGGGTGGACAGTTCTCTGTCATTTCCTTTCTCACCACCAATCTCTATGATCTCCTCAGTGGTTCCATAGATAATGTGATTGCTGACCCTAAAAATTATCCTGTTTAAGAGAAGATGTGTTGTCAGTACCAGTGTCATTGACTGTCATTCTTTTGTCAGTCACAGATCCATCCAAGATTTGTTCTCATAGTCCTTTGTGTCCCTTCCAAAGCTTCCCTTCTTCCTCTTACTCTAGTTAGTATCTTATTTCCTTATTCCAGTACTGAAAATACAGAAGAGAGTGGACACTGTCAATATCAAATTAAAGTAACAAGATACTAGCCAAAGTAAGGGGGAAATGGCAACTGAGTGAAAGGAACTGAGTGCTACTAGCAGAATGACGTATTCAGATCTTGGAGTAAGGATGCTGACTCCAATGGCATGGAGTCAGAACATCAGTCAGCTTACAGAGAACTTTTAATTGTCTCAAAGCTTTGACTACAGTTAATTCATGTGATGTTTAAGTGTTAGGTCCTCTTCAAGTCATAGCTTGAGATATCTAAAGTTGAAGACCTAACTGACAGGAGAACCTTATGGGCCATTAATAATAGATTATTAGTCCTCATGAGTCTCTGACATTGTACCAAAATGCTTAATTATTGTTTTTCCCATGTCACCAAATAGTATATTTTAACATAGGCCTTTACAGAATTTGAGGAAATTATCCTGAGCTATACATTTAAAAGCAGGTAGGGGTTTGCCTCTTCTGATTAAAATTAGATTCCTAGCATATACAGTGGGTGGAGCTACATTGTTTATAATAAAAAAAATAAGAAGAACCCTAAATGTTCCCTTGGGGAGCTTCTGTAAAGAATTCAACATCAGAAAAATTACAGCTTTGAAAGTATGATTAGCTAGTTAATTTTTAAGCCAGTGGCAGGGCCCTTCCCCAGAGCAACAGCTGTTTAATTAGACAGCAGAAGGAGATGATTCACTATCTTAAAAGGCAATTTAAAGTCTACAAAGATAACAACAGTAAATAGGCCTATTTATTTATTTATTTGTTAGCTAGGCTGGTAAGTTGGCCCAGAGGCCCACTACAGCCATGACTCTGGCTCTTGAGAGCAACTTAATACAAATAGCATAACCTAATATTCCATGATAAAGTTTTTTTCATGTTATCATAAAGGACATTTGTAATGATGCATATAGCAGCAAGGACATTATGCCCCTTTCTATAGGCAGGCAGCACTCATGAAAGCAGGCCAGAACAGATCACATAAACCATCCCTTCCAGAATTTTGCCTGTAAGCCCAATGTTTGAGATGAGACTGTAATAGTCAGTGGAAGAGTTTTTGGACCTTGAAGAAAATGATTAGCCATACTATGCTTAAGATGAGAAGCATCTACTGTAGGAAAAAGGGAAAATTATTATCTAGGTGCTGCAAATCCTAGAGGAGGACATTTTACGAATTGTTGGATGTAGTTTATAGGCTGGTGGCTTATTCTTGTCCAGTAACTTTTTGTGGTAGCCACATTGAAGGGAAAAGCAGATTTCCACCAAGCAGGTGTCTCAGCAGATTCCAGACCACTGTGATCATTACTAAACTCAGATGACCTCCTATTGGGAGGATTATTGGACGAACTCGGGCTATATTGAATTCCAGGCTGCAGACCAGCAGTAATAGGATTAATAATTTCCAAACCTGTTTGTTCTGGTAATGTCTTGTAGTTAGAATAATAACCTTGAGCAGACTTGCTGCTGCCAACCAACCATGTTTGGTTGGCTCCCACAAGTTATTTTAAACATTTACAAAATAGCCTAGTTGTACCCACTGAAATAATCTGCTTATTCCTTAAAAAGGCCTACACTCCATCCTCACTTACTGGGAATTGTTGTAAATGGCTTGGTCCTAAAAGCACTTTCACATTTTCCAGGCCCTGTCTCTTTTCTTTTAATTGCCTTTAGAGGCTTGAAAATCTAAGCGCATTTGCCACACTTTAGCCTCCTCGTCCTGACTGGATATATCCAAACCTGGATACTGGTAAGAATAGCAGTATGTCCAAGACTTCTGAAGCATCTTCTTGGGAGGTGCTATGTTCCCATTTAACAACCTGTAGCTCTTGAAACATTGTGTCTGTTTAGGGAGGAAATAGTGCTATCACTGCAATAAGTTGATTGTTGTCCTTAAAGACCAAAAAAGGAAACTAGGCAGTGGTCACTGAGTGAATTTGGATGCTCAGTGGAGCTAAGGCATATGTATGGAATGTTAATAGCAATTGCTTTCACAGTGGCTTGACCAGAAGCATTGTTTGGTCCTATAGCTTCCATAGTTATTTACTTTCCTTTATGGAGGAAATAGGCCTGTCATATGCATAAAATGATTGGATCTCGCTCCTCTTCATTTATTCATTTATTCATTAATTCATTCATTCTCTTAAGTGCCTGCTTAATCCAGTGGAAGGTCATAGGGGTGCCTATGATAGCAAGCAATGGATATAAAGCATAGAAGCTCATCCCGAGTATGGTACCAAACTATCATAAAAACAGGAAACTGGACAGTGGCCACTAACTGAATCTGGATGCCCTGTGGAACAAAGGCTTCTGTCAGGGATATAAGTAGGAGCTGCTTTAGGGAGTGACTAATAGAGATAGTGTTCCATCTGATAGTTTCCTCGGTTGTTTGTGCCAGATGAAGTAGGCCTGAAGCCTCTTCAATTGTGCCTTACATGAGGGTAATCAATTAAGGTTAAAATTCCCAAGCATAATGGAATTAAATCTTTCCCGGTCATTAGTTATGAAGCCAGAGCCTGAAATGCCATTGGTGTCAGGAGCCCCTTCTAAAAAGGAAAGGCTGGTTCAAACTAAGGTAGATTCCAACTTCTCTGATTCTGAGGCTCATGTATAGCCTGTTTGGTGGGTTCTCATTAACAGAGGTCCTAGACAATCCGACATATTGCCCTCTGCCTCCCAACAAGTGCACTTCTCCTTTGGTAATACTCTCCACAGAATAAAAAACACCTTTCAGTGCATTTCCAAGGAATACTCTGAAGCCCATTAAAGATACAGGGCCTTCACTGGATTCCCAAAACCTAGGTCCCTAACTGTCCCTCCAGTACTAGAAGTCCTGTAGGACGGTTTTGAAAATACATTTCTAGAGCTTAACCCATCTCCCCTCCCCCCACTCTTAGGAAGTCTGACCAGTCCACAGGGTGAAAGATTTCCCTAGGTGCATGTGCAGAAACACTTTAGCTGATCCAGATGTGATGTCTCAGGATCCTAACAGGGGAACTGTCTTCGATCGTAACAAGAATAACATCCCAAGTGAAAAAGTGAGTAAAGCTCTAGCTAGGTTTGGGTGGGAAGGCATACACTGCTGCTCTCCTGGCTTTCAAGAGTTCAATCTGACAGTCCCACATGCTGTCATACCAACAAACCCTGTTGGAGATGAGGACAAAGGCCTGAAGAGGGTGGTAAGACCTTTGTGAGCTCTCTTACCAGCATACCTCTCAAATGTCCAGATTTTCACAGAATATACAGATTTTTGCCTCATATTTTTTGTCAAATAATTGGCAAATCATTGAGAATGGAAGTCAGAAAATAATGATAAGTGTTTGAGTTTCAGACTTCATATCCTTCTGAAAATGTGTGCTAATAGGTAATCTGTTATTCTGCCAACTTTTTTAAGTTTCTAAGAGTAATATTTAAAAAAATTGTTCCTATTTTTGGGCCTTTGTCCCCCCATTATTATGGCTTTGTCCAGATTTCTTGTTCTAAGAGATTGAGAGGTATGCTCACCGGTTAGCCAGACACTCAAAGAAGTTCCGGTATGATGGTGGTGGGGATGCATCCCTCATAGCAGCAGCCATGGGGTTATTAGTAAGAAAACATGCTGGTTGAGAACTCACCCCAACAAGCAGTGTGAAGTCGGGAATCCTTAATGCCACATTGTATAAAGACTTCTTCTTTGAACTCCCAGCTCAGGAGGAGAATTATCCTAAATGCCTTATTACTATACATACTGCTATATTTCCTAAATTTTAAGTGGTTGTCTATTGAAGGCCTCTGTTATCTGGACAAAATATGAAAACTAATTCATTATACCTGTCTACAGTGAGTTTGATTAAGGAGTTTCTTTGGAAGGCCCATTTTGGTCTGTTTATGATATGATTCACAGCCTGGATTTACGCTGTCTGCTTTTACCAGTTCTGATTTTTTCAGAGGAATACTTGTAAATCTTTTCAGTCTTTGTTCCAGTAGCTAATTACTGTCTCATCAGCACAGGCATATCCAACTAGGACAGAGCCTATTTTCAGAGGAGACCCAGGGAGAAATGCTCAAGATGCATGTCTTTGGAATGTGAGAGGAAACTGGAGTACCCAGAGGAAACCTACACAAATCCAGGGAGCACATGCAGACTCTGCACAGAAGGCATCCCAGCCAACAATTAAACCGGAGAACTTCTTGCTGTGAGACGACAATGTTAACCGCTGCACCACTGTACCGCCCACCACTTTAGCCTTCTCCTGACTTATTAACCTCTACTTTTCTTAGTAAAGGACTCCTTGCCAGCCCTTCCTTCAGTAATGTCACTGCTGAGCATGTTGGACATGTTGCTACTGATTTTATTTATGTCTATACTATCTTCCTCTTATCAATTCTTACCAGTCATCATCAGTACAATTGTTACACATACTGTTTATATGAACATCTTATTACCAAATGCATGCAGCTGATACTTCCTTCTAAATGATGTCACCAATGCTAAGCAGATATGTATATTCCTCTGTGAGTAGGATGGTCTACAGTTTTGAATTATTGCTACATGCAGATATCATTGGGGTGTATTCTAACAGCCCATGGAATTCTGAAAATTGCTTACCACTTGTGGAGATTGCCTACATGTGTACATTGGCAAAGGTACCCATTCTACCCTCACGTGTATACATATTCAGGTACCGATGCACACACATTCAAATATTTACACACTCACACTTACATGCACACACACACACACACACACACACACACACACACACAGACACGCACACACACACACACACACACACACACACACACACACACACACACACACACACACACACACACACACACACACACACATATACTCAACAACAAACAAGCTCCTCGGTCACAGAATCACTCCCATTAACCCACGTGCACATCCAGACTCTCGATTTGCTACCAAACTCCAATTGCGACCACTCAACCAGAAAGGGGTTTATATCTCTTTACCTAAGTGACACTTCAATTCATTCATCAAATTCCGCTGTTATGGAGGGCTGTGCCCCCCATGCTCCCTTGCTAATTATATATACCAACTCCAAGATGACATTACAGTGGGGAAAGGGCAAATTTCCTGATCCTCACTGTACCGTGATCATAGTACATACCGCAGTCATAGTATAAACATTTTGACGAACATCATGTTCGATGTAAGGGCACTGAAAATGCCATTCACTGAATTGATTTTTCACTGAACTGATAGAGACCTAGCAGAAACACACTTCCATGCAAAATCACATTCATGCTGCTTCATTTACACCCCTAAAGACATGAACACACACATATGCACAAAATAACACCCCACTCCACCCCCATGTCTCCACTGAATTTACCTGTACAGCAGTGCCTTATGTAGTAGTGAATAGGTGATTATTCACTTTTTCCTGCAGCAGTGAAAATTTACACAGCTGAGCAATTCTCTGAATCACATAGCAGCATAAATCAGGAGCCCCTGGCAATTCCGACTGAGAACACATGGCTAATTAATATTAGCCTCTCCTCTAAATTGATGCATTAGCACTTAGCCAATTCAACAATCTAAGGGAGTGTTGCATTAGTATGCAATTCTACCACCGAGACTGCCATCTGTGCTGAGGCCTCCGTTAGTGAGAAACCTCTGTATACAGCAGTCTAAGAATCAGAAAGGCTTACTTTGAAGGGGAAATGGCCATGTTAAAGCTCCTCCAACTCTGTAAGCTTTTCTCTATCTAAGACAGTGCGTGCACTGTGATTCTTTTCTGTACAATATATTCACAGGTGTTCATTGTTTTCTGTTGTTTTAACTTGTGATTCTAGTGCTTTTTTCCCCAGGTCTTCACTGAAAATGGAGCATGTCTATTTGAACTTTTCAGTACCCATGCTGATATTGCAGACATATCCTATTAACTTGTACAGTACAGCAGTACATCTGTCATTCTTGCCTATAACAAATTTGTCAGCACTATGGTGGAATGTCTGTAATAAGGCAGATTCTTGTCAGTATGTTTGACACAAAAAAGTGCTGAAACAATAAAAAAGACGTAGCCAGAAATTGCTTTGCCTCAGAGGTTAAAATGTTCTTTAAGATATGAAGTGGTGCTAAAATGTAGTGTTTTTTTTTTTAATCATACAAGATCACATGATGGCAGTGTCAGTGGATCAACAGGTAGCACATTCGCATTTCATACTGGAAAATCAGAAATCCATGAATTGTATTCCCCACCTCAGGTGATCGGCTTCAATTACTAACATTGCAGCACAGCATTAGGATGGTGATGCATTCCTGAGAGTGCTGTTCTTTCACTGAGATGCTCAACTGGGGTTCCAGCTGCAAGAGATGGTTGTAGCTCACATGGATGTAAAAGATGCCATGGCATTTATCAAAAAGAGTTGGGCAATTTCCCTGGTGCCTTGCCTAAATTTCTCCTAGTCCATATAAGTACTACCTTGGGTCTTCCCTGAAAAGAGGCCCCTAACCTAGTTGGAGTAAACCAGGCAACAAAGAATAAATAAATAATGATGCACTCAGAAAAAGTGAGCTACCCAGAAGCTAAGATAACTATAGGATCATAGGATCATAGGTTTGTATGAGTTGTCCATATCACAGCCTAATTGCAAGCCTTCAAACTCACAATTATCAATCTGTCATCCTGGTGAGTCTTTTTTTAAATTCATTAATGCAACCTTCCAAATAGTGAAGTTTTGCAGCTTTTTTACTATATATTTAAAACAATACATTTACACCAATACACAGCCTTCATCATACGTTGTGGCAGTCTAACCTTGTCATTGTTCTCATTTAGTAGTCGCAGATTATGACAGATGCCCTTACATTTGTAAACAATACTGCCCATCATGGTGGTCATTGTAGGAGCATAGATCATACAGGAATGGTATGAGATCTGATGTCATAGGTAGAAGGCCTCACTCTCACCAGCTCTGAGATGTCCGTTATTTCATATAGTATTCACCCTTGGGGCATCACTGTAATTAGTGATCATGATGTTTTTTATTTATTGAATGGTTTACTGATGGACTGATTGATTGATTTGATTGATTGACTGGATATTTGTAATCATTTCCTGAAATGTTTTGAAAAATGTTGTCATTGCTTTGTGTATCATATGTAGTGCAACTGTAGAAGGACTGCTGGCATAGGACTTTATGCTTTACTAGCATATGGTTGGAAAGTGAAACATGAAAATATTAGCAGGTTAAGGAAGGATGGAGAAGCAGCAGTTAACTTGCTATCACAGTGTTCCATAAAAGGTTTCATGGTGTTAAAGGCTGCCATTACAGAAATTGTGACCAGGATTCAAAAACAGCCCCATCACCTACATTAAGAGCTGTGGTAAAAAGGTCTGTTTCTTAAGTGCTGTATTTTGCAATTCAATGACACATTAACCATAATATGGAAATACATCATTATTAACTAATTTGCACATCTCTGAACCGCTGTTAACTATAGCTAGAGCTTATCAGGAATTTCTTACACTAGTTATTACTGATGGTCCATGCTTATGCATTGTGTTGACACATGCACCACATCATTCACTCTCCTACACAAATACACCCATTCAAACACACACACCATATACCTCTAACCTCTCCAAGAGTTGAGATAACATCTCTGATGTTTCGTCTTATTTTTTTGTTCCTGCTCTCATAGATCTCAAATCCTTATAATCAGTTAATAATGCCAGATATCAGAGTTTCACTTTTGTTGATGCTGTAGAATGCATACCGATGCCTGAGCTATTGCTCTATTAACATTTTAAATGAGTCGCAATAAAAGTATAATAACCTCCCTAGTGTCATCTAGTGTACCTCCCTACATTGTACTGAAGCCTCCCTCGACTTTCTCTCATGACTCGCAGTTGTAAATATTTGATCATGCCAGATATTGGAGCGTCATACCTCTTACAACATAAAAAATGTCTACACTGGCAAACTGATTAGTGTAATGGGTCAATTTTTTCTGTGTGAAGGGTACATGCTTTGAAACCTTTTTCTCCTCCCTTTCCCTTGTACTTTTTTTGTTTATTTTTTAAAGATTTTGGCAATATTTTAAAGTTTCTCTTGTGTCTAGTGGCAGTCCAGAAGACTGTTATTCTCTGTGTGAACTGAAAGGGTTCTTCCTTTAAGGCATGCTACATACAGTATCCCTTGTAAGTGTTCCCTGATGCAGGACTTGCTTAAGTGCCATTAAGGCATGACATTAAAGAATTATCCCTGGTGGCCAATTCCCCCTAGTGTTGCAGGATTTGCTCATTAGGTTAGGGGAGTGTGGTGATATGATAGCCCTCACACACACACGCACACACACACACACACGGACACATATGAACACACACACACACACACACACACACACACACACACACACACACACACACACACTCTCTCTCTCTCACACATTCATGCATACACACACACACACACACACACACACACACACACACACACACACACACACACACACACAGTCCTCCCAATCTCACTCACAGGCACACTCACCCATTCACCTATAACACACACACACACACACACACACACGCACACACACACACACACACACACACACACACACACACACACACACACACACACACACACACACACACACACACACACACACACTCACATATACACATGCACACAGACACACAAACCTATGCTATTTTCTAACTAACACCCTAACTGTGACTTCCCAAGTAGACACACACTCATGCATGCAATCACATGCATGCCATTAAGTGCCATTAAGGCATGACACTTACACTTGTCCAATGTTTCCTGGAATTCATTAATTCCGATGCCCTGGACCACCTCATTCTTACCCCCACTAGAGGTAGCAACATCCTTGAACTGGTCATTACTAACATGGGAGACCTTAACTCTACACCAATAGTCAACTCCTCCCTGGTTAAGTCCGACCACAAACTAATCACCTTGGAAGTCCACATTCCTCCCACAATCCCTGCAAAGGTAACCACCATAAAAAAATTCTGGAGAATAGTTGCATAACTGCTGAATCATACACCAATGCACTGTACGAACACGTTCACAAATGCATAGAACCAAAATGCTCTTCTCTAAAAAAAGGAAGCCAATCTGGTGATCCCCTGCCATAAACAAACTCTACAACAGAAGGAGGAAATTGATGCTGAATAAGTTGAAGTCCCAAGACTGGAAAAACTCCCTTATCAGCCTCAACAAAAAGTTGAGATCCCTCATCAAATCCTCTAACGCTAACTATGAAAACAGATTTGCAGCAGATAGTAAAGACAACCACAATGCCTTCTATAGTTATGTAAAGAATCTCCACGGCAATACCCAGATTTGCTCTGAGCTACTGCACAATGGTACCTCCTATACTGAGCCAACAGATATTGCCAATATACTGGCTGGCAGATTCACTGCCAACTTTACCCCCTCTTCCCCGCAAAGGACCAATCACAATACCAGTAGATTGCCAGGCACTCAGTATTACTGCTGCAGAGGTTAAAACAGCACTGTCCAAGGCCAAGAATACAGCTTCTGTGGGACCTAACAATATCCCTGGCTGTATTCTACATGAAATACAGAGTGAACTGACACCTCACCTTTGTACCCTGTTCAAGTCACAGCCTCACCTCAGGCTTTGTCCCTACCGAATGGCGCACTGGCACAGTCATCCCTCTCCACAAAGGAGGAGCGACTAAAGACTCTAAGAACAATCGCCCCATTAGCCTGACGAGTCTGATATGCAAAGCTATGGAACACATCATCATGGACATAATAAACAAGGATGTATGGACTCTCCAAACTCTAGATCCCACACAATTTGGTTTTGTGAAGGGTAGATCATGCCTGCTCAACCTAGTCGACTTCTTTGAGTCAGTCACCAGAGCTGTGGATGAAGGCAAGGTGGTTCATACAGCCTACATTGATTTGGCCAAGGCCTTTGATACCACTCCCCTAACAGGAATTGTAGAAAAATTCACTAAGCTAGGCAACAACCCCTATATCACTAGATGGGTTGCAAACTGGTTCTCAGGTAGAACCCACAGTGTGAAAGTAGCTGACTCAAAGTCAGACTGCCGACCAGTCATCAGTAGGGTCCCACAGGGTTCGGTCCTGGGTCCTTTCCTGTTTGGTATCTACTTCTCTGAAGTTCAGGCCAACTCAAAGGGACTCTGGCTGACAAAGTTCACAGACGATTGCAAGTTGGGAGCCATTGTTAACTCCCCAATTGATGTTTACATCCTACAGAAAGGCCTCACTGAGACCAACAACTGGTGTCAGAACCATCGCCTTAATCTCAATGCCAAAAAATGTGTCGTCATCCCCACTGGGAAAAACCCAGTTCCCATGAATTACCACATTGATGGTAGTCCACTGAATACAGAAGGCGTTGTAAGAGATCTGGGAACACAGGTTGACAGCAACCTCTTTTTTGACCACCACATTGTCACTGTGGTCAGAAAGTCCTTCTATGTGGCACACCTCGTTACTAAGGGTTTTGCATACAGGAAGAAAGAGGTAATTGTCTCCCTCTACTCTTCCTTCATTAGGCCAATCATCGAGTACAATGCCTCATTTGGCATGTACCTCACTAGACACCTGTAACAACTGGAGAGGCCACAAAAGTACCTCACAAAGAGGATCCTAGGCCTTAAACACTTGTCCTTTATAGACAGACTAAAAAAACTCCCAATTATTCTCTGTCTCATATCGCCTACTTAGAGGCAATCTCTGCTTGACTTACAAAGCCATGTTTGACCCAGCTCTGTTAGAAATGCTACATCTAAAGAAACCCCAGTCCTTCTGCACCCCATGCCCCAGAGACCTCAATTTCATTACCACAATCAACAGAACATGCTGGAGGGACAGGTTCATAACCCAGAGACTGCCCATGCTATGGAATAGACTTCCCATACATGTCAAGCAGAGCACCTTACTGGCCCTCTTCAAGATAAATCTTGATGAGTGGATGGGAAATAGAAAATTCACCCCGGGGATCACTCCAGTGGCTCTACTCGACAGAGGCACTGGGAACTAAGGTCAGGTGGCATGATGCCAGGGTAATCCTATGGGCTAGGCTTGTAAAGGCTCCAGGGCCATTAGCCTAGTACACACCTATGAACCTATGCACACATGCACAATCACATCCAAAACTATCCGTCCACTAAACTCCCTCTGGCGTACCTCTACCACAGTGGGTAAACACAAGCTTTTAGCTGTGTTCATTATCACAGCTGAGAGATTCTTGGTATCACTTGGCTGTGTAAATGCATTACTGAAAGCATTTTTAGGGAAGAGCACATGTCTAATTAGCATACCCCCCCCCCCCAGAATGCATTGTTAACATTTAGCACTGCTGGAGAGACAGCTCAATACAGTGCTACATGTCTTCATTTTATAGCACCCTGATAGGGTTGTCTCTGAATATCAAGTAGTTATTACAAGGTGCATATCTCACAGTAACCTTTATGAATTTTCCCCTATGTATAAGCTGTTACTCAGTCTCCAGAGGGTTGGAAGGAAAGATTGAATAGTAATACTGATGTTTCTCTGCTGCTGTGCATTTCCTATGTATTTTAATAACATTGTGATTTTGTATTATTTTGCAACTAAGAAAAGGCTAAAATGGAATTTGTAGTCTAATCCACTGAATAGTTCAAAATAAATATAGTGCTGGCAAGTCATAAAAGCACATTTATACACTACAGTACAGCCTCCATTGCATTAGTAATGCTGGTTTGAAACATTTGTGTTACATTACCTATGCCCTTCATCATTTGTTTGTATTTGGATAGCAGTCTGTTAACACAGCCATTCTCATTACTAATAGAGAGGATATTCTCTATATAATGTTTAGCTTAGGGACTTTCCTGAAAAGGAAATGCCTCTACCTTTGCTGTAGTCTGCAATTTGTAAATAGCAGTCTTAATCACTGTCACTAGAAAAGGGGATACATTTAATAACACAGCACTTATTTGGTCTAAAAGCCTCGGTGGTGCAGCGGTAGCGTTGTTGCCTCACAGCAAGAGGTTCTCCAATTCGATTCTCGGCTAGAGCACCTTCTGTGTGGAGTCTGCATGTCCTCCCCGTGGTTGAGTGGCATTCAAAAGACATGCGTAGAATGGGCATGCATTTGTTGAAGGTTGGGCGTTGAGCTGGCACCTCAGCAACATAAAAATCTACTGCCAATCATTAGTGGAACGGAGTTCCGCTGTGGCGACCCCTAACCGGGAAAAGCTGAAAGAAGAAGAACAACAACAACTGTTTTCCTTAAGCCTTAACCAGAATCTCTGTGATTGTTTCCAGAATAATCCTATCTTTGAAAACATATTAACTAACTCAGCACTTGAATTTAGCATTGACCTTGGAATTTAAAGTGCTTAAAAACTATGAACAGGTTCTTTTATAAATTACTAAAAACCTTACAATGGTCTCATTCTTTTACCTCCAGAACATCTTCTGTTCTTCAAAGTGAGACATCTGGAGTGGATAGAGGAAATATTGCAAGACTTTGGGAGATGTCTGTTGACAAAAGGCATAAAACTTTCATCTTGTAGATTTTTAATTCCACAATGTCTCCCATGATACTTCACAGACCTCTGGTCACAGTGCTTTCCATTAAACAGGCAGTAGGGAAATTATATTTTAAGTATGACAAAGAGCTGCAGCTTAACATCATTCCCTGGCTAATGTAGGCTGTGACTACTGATAGCATATGCACAGCAAAATGATAACCCCCAGCCCCTCCCAAAAAAAAAATTAATTTAGCAAACAAGCAATAGGTACCAAAACAGAAAGATTGTAGAAAGCACGCAGAATGGGCATGAATTACTGTGGCATGTAAGGGTGTGTCTTTACCATGTACAAAATTAGAAGAAGCTAGAAATGCGATATGTTTGATGTCTGTTGTTCAGATATGTACTGACTTTTATGAGGAAAAAGAAAAGCTAAGATGCTTTACTATTAGGTTTTTTTTCTCTCTTCATGAAATATCTCAGAATTTTTGAACTTGACACCCATCTTCTGTTTTAGAATCCTATGAATTTCTAACTACCCCTAGTCAGCTATATTTTAAACTTTTTTGTTTCATGTTTTGATCTGAAAGCATTCCTTAATGTAACCATTTTTCATTTATTCCTTATTTTCTATTTAAAAAATAACTTTTCTCTTTCAGATTTACATGGATTTGTGTAGGCGGTCTGCACTGCTATGTGAAACTGTACTGCAGCCTTTAGAACACAGGAGTGCTTGTCAGGTGCTAGAAATGAATTCTACACTTCCATTTCGGCAGTGTACACCATTATTCTCTTGTGTTCTGTCAACATTTATTATTAAGTCTAACAGGCTGACTGTATACTGCTATTAAAGGATCTTTTGCATGGGGTAATCTTACTGTGATAAGTGATATTTGTGCTTATTTATTTATTCAGGCAATCTGAAAAATGCATTCTGAGTGTCATTTGCTACAGGTGGGGGGGTGAGTCGAGAAACACTCATGCTGCTAAATTCCAACTACTGTTCGCTTCCTAGATGGTACACTAACTAGTGACTGCCCTGGGTAGATGATACTTTGACTAATTAAAGTTTGTAGGTAGAACATCATACAAGGTATTCTTCATCACATGGATGGTTGTTTATTATTGCAGCATGCGCAGATTATATGCTAATAATAATTCAGGTCATTATGTGCTGGAGGTGAAAGAGCTAATAGTATCTCAAGATACACTTCTAAAAAAGATGCAAAACAACTTACTTTTTTCAACAGCTCAGTGCCTTTTATCTCCTTTTTTGCACAGCATCTAAAGCATGCATAAAACATGAGATCAGTTGCATGAGTTCATCTACTGCTGCTTCATCGGAACCTGAACTTGTAATACTTTACCTACGGTGTCATTGCTTTATTGCTCCGTAGCAACAGCATTTGATTTCATAACATAATACTGTAATATGGAATGAGCTGCAGAAGAGAAAAGGTCACCAAGAAATTATATTAGCCTTGTTTTAAATGTTTTTGAAAAACTCTTATCAGTTTTAGTGAGGGGTAAGATATGCACTGTTGCCTTGCAGCAGGTGGTATACAAAGTCAGCTGTAAATTCTGTTGCTGATTTTGTATAGTTCCAGAAAAATAGAGTTCCTTAATAAGATTCTGTACTTCAACTGCAGGGAGTATAAATATTAAATATTTAGCTACAGCTTCCAGCCAGTGTGCCTGGAGCTGTAGTGTAGATCTTAAGTATAAAATAATTTATACCTTAAAAGACAGGATTTTATCAGTATTGCAATGCAAGTTATAAAACTGTGAGCATGGAAGAATTTGGAGACCAAAATATTTTCTATAATGCTATTCCTGCAGTTAAACAACTCGAAGGAGCAGTGCTTTTGTCAAATTAAAGTGTAGTTCATCTTCTTTGCTCAAGAATTCTGAACAAAGCTAAAAATAATGGTGGCAAAGGCCCAAAACCAGGGAAATTTTTAGATATTTCTCTAATTCACTTAAAAAGTTAATATAACAATAGGTTTTGCATCGGGATGTATTTTTTCAACAATAAGAAATATGAAAGTCTAGTGTCTGGCATTGTTGACTGACTGTTATCCTCAACAGTTTACCGGAAAATCAAAAACGCCATGAGAGACATGACACAAATATGAGGCAAAGTCAAGGACATTTTGCAAAATCATTGACAGTTGAGAGGTATGATTTGGATACCGTTTACTCATCTAAATTAAGTTTTCACTGAAATTTGTCTACTATGGCAAATACTGTTTACCTGTCTGAATTACATTTTCACAGTAGTTTGACTACCATGTTCTGTTACAAACTGTAAGTATAGTAAACACTTCTAGGAATAAAAATGGATATGTAGTCATGAATCAATATCCCTGTCCTATTCAGAGTTCATAAGAGAAGTGAATCTGTAAAACAAAAAAAAAAAAGAAGTAGAGTAGTGAACCTCAGTTTGTCTGTAGGTCCACCTGTTCTGATCTCAGAATGTAGTTTGATCATTGGCATAATGGAACAAAATGGTGTCAGAGTGTCAGCATAAGTAATTGTTTACAGAGCTGTAACTTCATGAAAAGGATTACATTCCACTGTGACATGTTATTCCCTGCAAGATGGATAGAAGGTTGACAAATGGAAATGAATGTGAAAAAAAAAATCCAGTTATACTTTCTATAGGTGACAGCTGAGAGCAAATGTGAAATAACTTGCATAGAGCTGGGGAAAACAGGAGAGAAAAAATTTAGTGTGATTATTAGGCCTTCATTTGATTGAAGGCAGTATGAGAGAGCTGTGGCTAAGGCAAACAAAATCATTAGTTGTATTGTAAACAGAGTAGATTTATGGGATTCAAATGTTGTTCCCCACCATACTGAGTGCTGCTAAGATTGCAGATGGAATGTGATGCTCAGTTTTGGAGACCACAGGTCCATTAAGAACATGCAGAGATGAGCTACAAAGATTAATAGGGGTATGGAAGATTTGGATTCTGATGAGAAAAAGTGATAGTATTGCACATGTACTGTCATGAAGAAATGTTAGACTGATGGGACATGATGTTGACACTCTACATAGGCTTAATTGGGTTCGCAGGTGTGAGAGCAAATTTCAGCAGTCTTCTATGCAACTGTCAACTTCAGGAAGGATCAGATCAGACTTTCAGAAATGTTACTTTTTGAGAATGGTGGTAAATCGGGAATGGCTTACAAGCCAATTGGTGAAATGCAAGCTGCATAAAAAAGTATAGCTATATGAGTAGCTCCCCTCAGTTATATGCTATATTAGAATGATTGCCTTTACAACATAAATAAATGAATTCTTATCCATCAGAAATAGCCACAGATATTTTATTTATCATTTGTTAACTGGGAAAGTCGAACTTGGAATGAAGCCAATTTTCAGTGGAGGCCTGGGGAAAAACACTCTAGACGCATGTCTTTATAACATGGAAGGAAACCGGAGCACCCGGAGTAAACCCACACGAACACAGGGAGGACATGCAGAGTTCGCACAGAAGGCATTCCAGCTGAGAATTGAACCAGAGAACCTCTTGCTGTGAGGCGACAACACTACCACTGCACCATCCAATAACTGTCCTCTACTCTAACTTCCAGAGTTTTAGTGTATATCCCCCATGAGAAGAGCGCCACCTCCACCCCAGGCATCAGTCACATATGACTTAAAAGTAGAAGCTGATTGTGCCATTATTCAGTTCTTTTGTTGTGGATGAAATGTTCATAAATGTGTATGATTAGGGATGCAACTTGTCCCTGGTCCTAGTGTGTAAAGTCCACAAGGATAATGCCTCTGTCTTTGAGTTATCTCATGTATTTTCTTTATGCATTACAACAGGTCCCAAATACATAACAAGGTTAGACACGCTGAAGGAAAGAAGGATTGTTGCAGAGTTCCAGCTGGACATTATGCTGGCTGTAAAACCTTCAGTATCTGGGACCTCCAAGTGGAGTGAACAATAATGGTAGGTGGCTGGGGGGAGAGAAATTGTATCACAGAAGTGATCCCTGTACGTCAACGTCTGCCATATTGGTGAGTTACGCATGCAACTTTATAGTGTTCATTGTAGGAACCACTGCTGCAGTACAATTCTTTAACCATGGGAAGAGACCCAAAGCAATACTGTGGATACCTCAAAGGGAAGAAGCCATATAAAGCCCTTCAGAATGGCAGAGACAAAACGTGCCTTGCTTTTTTAATTGCATATTCAATTTGTAGTGTTTGGAGAAGGTATGCAGATATGTCCAACTTGATGACTCACAGATGCCCTGAGCTGATACAGAAGGCTTCTGTGATGACCACTGCTTTAGCAGAGTGGGCTTTAACCATGCTCCCAGGTGCTTCTTGCTGGAATTGGAACAGAATGTAATGCAGTGAACAACACTGTTTGAAAGGGTTTGTCTGAGTGTGGTTTATCATCATTGCCTGTCATGAAGAACAGAAAAACACGGCCCATTTTATCTATATTGCTGACTCTGGCAATGTACTATCTGAGCTGCCTGTGAACATCCATGACCCTTTCCCATTTAGTCTGTGGGCTTCTGAAAAAGATGGATACAATTCAGAGACTGCTTTTGGCATGAAAGGAGGGTTAGTCCTAAGGTTTATCCTTTTCTTGTGGAAACCATGTAAGGTCCTTGGCTCATAACAGTTTGTAATTCTAATACCCTTCTAACTGATGTTTCTACAAGTAATGATTTCTAGGACAGGAATTTTAGTGTCACAGATGCATTTGATCAGAAGTTTTCTGGGTTAGTGTTTTATTGACAGAATTCAATTCCCATGGAGGAGGCAGCAATTTTTTTAGAGAATTGAGGTGCAACTCTCTCTCTCTCTTTAAACATTGTTTTTTCTCTAAGGTTATGGAGGATAATTGCGGGTTCATAACGAAGCACACTGCAATTGCTGAAAGGTGTCTTTACAGGAGTGTAAGATAAGCTTCGTCCCATATTAAATTCAGTAGAACATGTGATTTTCTACACTTTTAGGGGCAGCATCATTAGATGAGCATTACAAAAAGATTTTTTTTTCAGTTTAGTTACGAATGTGGTATTCTGTGTTTTAGCTTCTCGCAAGATGTCAGTCACTTTCTGTGAGACCCAGATCCTAAAAGGTAAGAGAGGATCCATGCAGCAGTCTCCATAATTTTCAGCTTTGGGTAGGCCTATGTTCCCTCATCCTATGTGAGTAGGATTCAAGGCTGCTGGAGTAAAAGAGGAACCTTTTTGGATATTTAATTTAGCAGAGAGGACCATAGTTGCTTGATCCAGTTAGGTGCTACCAGTTAATATCTTGCACAGCTGATCAGATCTTGTGTAGCATTCTTGACAGTTGAGTAGATCCTCATGCCACAGGATGACTGCAGTATTGCTTGTGCAGGCTGTTCTACATGGGAATGTGGAGCAGAATGTTTGCAGTCAGTCATTGTTGTCAGAAATGAAGAGAAATATCCATGGCAGAACCCTAGGTATGCTCAATAGACTGGGATTCTGTGCATTCCTGCTTCCAGACATAATTGCTAATGCTGGATTTGTTCAGCTTTTCTGCCTTCCATGCTAAAGGTATGTAAAAGTTCCGGAGGTGCAGAATCGGGTGGGCTGCCATTTCTCCTTATCATCATAGTCTGTACAGCTGTTAAGAGTATGTGCCTCCCTGTTTGTTTGTATGCCATATCTCTGTGGCCATGGTATCAGCTCTGATGTGAAACGCATCATGAGCAAAGAAAGCTCCATGATGTGCGTGGTCTCCCCAAACAAACTTTATCACATCAGGGGTAAGGTACTGTTTCCTTTGGAGCACCACCATTGGGTTTACCTGAGTTGAGTTTCCCCTATTGCATCCACCAGGTGAGCTTTTGTTCTAATTGCTGGGATGAGCAGAATTGTCCAATGATGATGTTCACAATGCTGCTGGTAGAAATTCCACAGATTCCAATGTATCTTTTTGATATACAGCTGGGCTAAGGGTAACTGATGCTGACACATGACCCATGGCCCCTGAGTATCCTTCTGCCTGTGATATGGGGTTTCTTGGCCAGATGTGCAAAGAAGAGTATCAATTAGTTAATGCACTACTCAAAGAGAATCCCAGGAAAATGTTTGTCTGCTCTGGAAGTAAGGGCAAAGATTAGTACTAGGCTAACTGTCCTTGTTGGTTATTTTAAGTCTAGCCAATTACCTCATGTGAGAATCAAACCCAGCACCTTGTGTGTGTAAGGTAAACACCTTAACCTTTAGGCCAATCAGAGAGAATTGGAGAGAAGTCAATGTGAGTCAGGCAGTCTGTGATCATGAACAAGGCTTTTCCTAGTCCTTCCAGTGATGAAGCGTGAGTCAAGCAGTCAACCAGGTGAAGGTAGATATGGAATGCATGAGTCTATAAAAGCAAAATAAATAAATAAATAATGAAGCAATGTTATTCTGATATGCATGCAGCCAGGTTAGTGTGTGCAAGAAAGAACCTCTCATTGTGACCAAAGCACAGCTCTGCATCTAGATCATGGCAAATCACCTCACAGTCAAATCAAAGTGCAATCAGCTGAGGCAAACAATAACAGTGCATGACAACTCCCATTAGTGGATGTGAGTGTGAGCTTGTGCATAGTTGCATAATGTTGATGTAATCAAAGCAACAATGCATATACAAAGAAATTGCAAAGGAAAGGAAAGTACCACAGCTATCTGAGAGTGGAGTAGAGGTTACACCACAATAACATAATCCCCAGATATGAACAACATAAAAGTGCTAACGGAGTTGCAGAACAAAACAATTAACAGGAAATTAGAGAAAAGAAAGTGCTATGACAATATGGCAATTTTGGAGAATTTGAAGTATACACAGGAGATGTTTTGACATATACACTGGAGAGGTGGAGTATAATAAAGTAAAATGATGTACCCACCTAGACTAGAACTGGCAACATTGAAGTTAAAGCAGTGGATATACTGTACTGTGAGTGTCATTATAAAAGGAATTTGTGTTACTCTAAGGGGAATCATTCAAGCGATTCAGTCCACATGCTACTATATCCACAGGTTACTGGCAAGGGAAGCTACTGCAGCAGTCGGTGGGGTAGGAGTCATAAAACACATATATCTGGCAAAAAAAATATTCCTCATGGGAACTGAATCTACACCTTCCATACTTAAATGTGTTACAGCATTGCATTCGTAAATGATGCAGTAGTCAAAGGTAAAAAGGGGTCATAAAATAGATGTATCTGGGAAATGTAGTACATGTGCAGACTGCAAACAGAAAAGTCATGAAATTACATACAAACCCTAGGGGATCTGAAACACCCAACCAGTGTATTGAAACAATAAGAATCATTGCATACATACACTGCAACATCAAAGAACTTTAAATAGTAACAGTAGCTGTAGGTTATTTCAAATTCAAATGCACAGCAAAGCTTAGCTCATTTATGTGATTGTCTAGCGCATGCCAAGGAATTTCCTTCATTTTTTCCATAGAACATAGAATACCATTTCTCTGTGATGACTACCAACCGTAGACATTACTCTCCACCAACTATTGCACAATGTATGTGCACAGAAGGTATGACTTTGCATTATATACACACTCATGGCATGTTTTTGTGTGCCTATTTTCAGACCACAGCATAGTTCAGAAATGGAAGTACAGGGCAGACTGAGATGAAAAGGTGAAGCAAGTAGAAGGTGTATCACAAAGTGAGCAAGTACAGAATGAGCAGGTAGGAGGTGGGTTAGGGCTCATATCTCCCATTTTCCTAGCTCAACAATGGCAGAAAACTCCAACAATATGTTAAAAAGTGTCAACCTCACCTGCATAATGTGCGCACTCATTACAGAATTGCTTTCAAGTAAATTGAACACATGATAGCACAAAAAGAAATGCACACATAAATAGAATTGAATCCCTGCCTGTGTTACTGATATGCCCTAGACTGTTGTATTAGCAAGGCAAGCCACAGAAGCGCTGGCAGAAAAGAGATTTGAAAACACATTTCAGGGGAATGGAACACCTAGCAGCAGGACAACAGAAATACATCCACATGTGTTCAAACCCTGCCTTTTTTCAAGGATACATTCTCCAGAATAGTGTATCAACAAGGCATGCCATGGAAGCAAAAAGTGACTGGAAAAACACATTTCAGGAGAAAAGATCACATAAATAGCAGAATAACAAAAAGTTTGAATCCCTGCCTTTGAAAAGGTCATTCCCTTGACTACTACATTAGCAAATTAAACCAAAAAACAATGTATAATGACAGGGTCTGAATACACACATCTCACAAAGATGTTATAACAGTGCTGAAGGCTGAAAACTGAACAGTGGAAAACAACATGCCAACCAACAGGGGTTAAAACCCACCTGCCAGTGTACCATGTTTACCTCATATTATATTTGCATGGTACATTATTAGTACTTAATGATTGTCAGCATGCTAAAACTTGGACCTCAATGGATTTGATCTCTGCCTGCCTAACCAGTATTCTCTAGGCCAGTGTACTAGCAAGTAACACCACAGAGAATCCTATAAGATTGTAAAAAATAACATACATTACAAGGGAATGTTATGACACTGTGGAAGACTAAAAAAATGAGCATTGTCAAGCACAGGAACAAAACCCACCCCTACTGTACTGACAATATACACATCAAAGACAAATTGTTATATACATGAACTGTGTTTACCCATACATGCATTCTACTTACGTATTGCAAGGTACGGATTGTTTGTCACACTGCTACAACTTAGCCCTCAATGGATTTGAATCCCTGGCTGCCTAACTGATATTCTCTAGAACAGTGCATTAGTAAGTGATCCACAGAGGAACCTATAGTAAGGTTTTAAAGAAACAAAACACACATTTCAAGGGAAAGTTAGGATACTATGGAAGACTAAAAATGAGGATTGGTACACAAGTAATAAACATGGAATCACAATCCTCCACCTAGTATTGACAATGTACACATCACAGTATAACTACAAAGTCACCGGGAAAGTGTGACAATGCAACTTTTAATGGCACGTTATGTCTGTATGCCTGATGTCGCACATTGGTAGTCACCTCAGTTACATGAAACATGGCAAGCTTTGGCATGTTCAAAGGATTTTTCTCAATTTTTGAGATAAGAAGAGAAGTGTCATTTCTCTGCACTTGTATTTGGGCAGGGTAGCTGCTATGTGCCAAGTGTAATGCAAAATATACTACATATAGATGATTTTTTTTCTCTTTTTGTAATCCCTTTTGTGTGATAATGTGTTTCTGTTAACATTAAACGTTGTAAAGGGTGTAGGACAGACATGAAAAGAACAGTAAGGAGAAAGGATGACAACAGCTTAAGATATCAGGATTGAGCAAGATGGAGGTGGGCGAAGTGGAAGCTGCACATCAATGACTATGAACCCACAAAATTCACATTGACATGACACGACAATGCATTACTAAGGACAGGTACTAAAGCTGTATAATTGCAAGGTGTCATTAAGGACATACATATATGTGACATGGAGCACATGTTCATAATCAGTAACAAACAGTGTAAACCAGCCATTCACTTAACTGCACTTTTATGTGTGTATTTTGTTTGTTTTTTTAACCAGGCAGGAGGCTGGACTTGGAAATATGGGGCCAAGATTAAAAGAAAATGGAGAAAGAGTAGCACATCAGTTTAGGTAAGAAGGATTAAGCTGGATGGAGTTGGGTTAGAAGCATATCTGTCAAGTTTTTAACTCAACAATGCAGGATGACTCCATACCTATAGGTTGGTTTGACAGTGCCAAACTCCATAACAGAATATATACAATGATACATATCTTTCAGTTCAGGGGAAAGAAATACCTAATTAGCAAAACAAGATTATTACAATTACATGGATTTGAAACCATTCCTGTACCATTCACATTCTCCAAAACAGAGCATTGACAGGAAATACTGCAGAATGAGACACAGGGAAGGTGTTTTAAAACACTTATCAAGGTAATGGAGCATAGAATAGCAATGAAGGAGAAATAACACCTGACTGTGTTTGTACCCATGCCTATGTTACTCATACCCCCAGAACCAGATCCTTAACTAGTATGTCATAGAAATGCTTAACACATTACAGAAGAATGGCATACCATTATATACTGACAACATAATATGGTATAAAAACATCTCTAACCCCTCAGGCAATTAGAACCCAGTGAACTGAGAGCAAACTCATGTCATGAATACATGGAGCCATAAAGACCTTCACAGGGGCACCATTAACTTTATCATATTTCACTACTGATTGCTGACACACATATACATGAAGTTCATTTGTATGACTGATGGCAAGCTCTTAGCACATTTGAAGGATGTCTCTCAGTTTAAACCATAGGACAGAAATTATAATTTTTTGTGCTTATACGTGAACAGTAACTTTGCTCTCTCTGCCAACTGTCATGCGATGTATGAGCAAAAGAAAGATTTATTGTAATTTAGAAGCCCATTTGGGGGCATGTGTATGGTGTGTTGATCTATTTTTGACCAGGTTAAAAATTGTAAATGGGAATATAGGAAAAAGATGCAAAGGGGAAGCATGCAGAGAGCAGAACGCACAGTGAGCACGTAAGGAATGAGCATGGATGAAGCTGAAGGTGGGATACAGACATAACTCACAATTTCTGAACTCAGTAATTCTGGTGTATTTACAATTATGTTCTTAATTATTTATTGAATTAAATCCTCAATGATTTGTCAGACAGGTATACATTTGATGATGAATTATCATAGCCAGTCATTGTGTACAGTAATTAAAGTTGTGTGAAGATGAGAAGTACAGGTGGGAGTAATTTTATGTGTGACTTATTTATTTATTTAATTTAGTTTTGAGAGGGGAAAGTTGGGGAGAGATGTCAGGGAAGACAGAGATGGGTATGGGGAGAAGGACATTTCACAAGGAAAGACAGGCATGACTTACAGAGTGTGAGATATCACAATGAGGGAGGGGGACACACTGGTGAAGGAGACATTAGACAGAGAAAAGACAATGGTAAGGTGGAGAATTTTATATCAGACAGGGTTGTGCATAGGCACAAAATGAAGGGGAACACCATGCTTGAGGGATAGAATTGGGTGTTTGCAGATGCAGTCTCTGCCAGCTTTGACACAGTGGCAGATTACTTCTCACACTTGGAGCCATCACCATTGGGTCCTGCCTCAGGACTGAAGACAGAGCTGGGCAGGGACATGACTGGATAAGTAACTGGAGTATTTTCTTTCCTATATGGCCAATGTATGCATTGAACATTTTATCCAGTATCTCCCACACAAGTTGTGCCAGTTCCTGATGGGTGATATAATCATCACCTTCGATTACACTGCTACCAGTGGATACTAGTGTATCAGCCACTACTGCAGGGCTACCTGATGCAGGTGGTGCAGGGAGGGCAGGAGGGATAGAGGAAGCTCTCTCAGACTGGGATCCTGATGTTCTGGGTGCCTCTGGTGGTTGTGATGCTGCTGCCAGTTTTGGGGGAATGACAGGCCATGCTGGAATGGTTGGTTCAGATCTCCTTGCTGTTCCATATAATAGCAACAGAAATAGAGAAACGTTAATGACAAAAAAAGAAAGGATAGGGACAAAGAGGGCGAGGAAGAGACAACACAATAGTAATGCAATAGCATTTTTAGTTATTCTTTCATACTCATAAAATACAGCGAAGGAAAATAACATTTTATTAATAGGACCTTAATGCTTATTTTATTTACAATTTTATTAGATTTAACTATTTTGACAGGTAGCATTTTTTTTTTTGGGGGGGGGCCTACAGCCAGTCTAACAAACAAAATGATGTCACTTCTCCAGCTATACAAGGTGTGGTATGCAAAATGAAAGCTCTAACTGTGCACAATCATACTAATTCCAGTACGGACTGGCAGTACTAACAGATGGTATCCTGCTATATAAATATACTTAACCATTATTTTAATTGCTAACATATGGTATCCTGCTATATAAATATACTTAACCATTAGTTTTAATTGCTTCTTTTCACTCTGCAAACAAGCATGTCATTCACAACAGCAGCTGTATTTACCCTAGTGCTTTTTTTGGCACCCTAGTCAGTACCTGGCATTTCAATGTTCCCTTCAGTCTCTGCAGGGGCTGGAGATCATAGTGAAAGTGCGTGTGGTGCTGTGCATTGGCCAGGTGTATGAGTAACTTAATTTTGTTAAACTTGCAGTACAGAGGTTGTGAATGTGTATTAACTTCAGTCACCATAGTGGTGACAGCACTGTTCTCCGGTGTGTGAGACCAGTAGGGCTGCTGACAGCTTTGGGCAAACTATTCCAGGCATCAACTTTATACTGTAAAGCCTCATGCAAGAGCCTCTGCTTTTTCCCCCTCTGAAGGGAAGCAGGACTATTCGACCCCAGACTGTTCACCCCCAGACACTTTGCCCCAATGCATTTCTATACAATTTCATGTATAAATTTATATGTATTGTATATGTGATTTTTTTAGTAAACAATTCGACCCCGGACTATTTGACCCCAAATATATTCTTTTAAGTACTTTATCATTAAGTCATTAATTAATCAATTATTCAGTAATAACACTGTTAATTTTTATTTGTAAATATATTTTTATT
Organism: Protopterus annectens; assembly: GCF_019279795.1. Lineage (NCBI taxonomy): Eukaryota > Metazoa > Chordata > Ceratodontiformes > Protopteridae > Protopterus > Protopterus annectens. Next base: position 742,708,092 of record NC_056744.1, read on the forward strand.
AATATTTTTATTTTATTTAATTATTACATTGGTTAGTATAAATGTAACATTTAAATCTTTAACATATAATAACTAGTGTTATGTTTTAACATATTATGACTACTGTTACTTTATAACATACTTTATAACATATGTTTCCATCAATTAAATATATTTTTATTTTATATTATTTTGATAAGTTAACTAATCTATTATCTACTATAAATAATTTCTTTAAAATTAAATCAATTTTTTATTCATTTTACAGTTATAGGACGTTCTTTTGTCACATCTCCAAAATGTTATTGTCTGATCATGGTTGTATTTCGCAAAGCAGTACAGATATCCATTATAACTTATTTTTTCTCGATTTTTTTTGAGTTAATTTTCAACATGTTTAACTAATTCTCTGCTCAAGCTTTATTTCTTTTTAATTTTTTTAATGATATCTTGTTATTGCCACTAGGTGGCAGTACACTAATGTATTATACATTCTTAATCTTAATTTTTTTTCTGTATGTGATTTTATAGTTTATCTGTTGTGCATATACATGGATTTACAGTTCATTACCCTTTTTCATCATTTTCTTTGTTTCAGGTAGTTAAATGTATTTCTTTTTTACTTTTTACTCTACATTTTCTTTGTACTTATTTCTGTAATGGTTTTCCCTAATTATTTCCATTTAGGCTACAGTTGTATTTTAAATTTCGACATTGCTGTTCTGTCATAAACTTATTGTTTTTTAATATGCATTTCTTATAATTGGTACTGATAGTATGCTTTTCTTTGGGGTATGTCAGGTATAGTAATTATGTTTTACAACTGTTTGATAACTAATCCGGATGTCTGCAGCATGACCTAGTCCGGAGTTTCTGTTAATTGATTTATTGCTTATATTTTTGGTATATAAGTGTTATTTTACGTTACAGTTCTAGGGATAACTTATCTTTTAATGTCTTGTCTGTATTTTTATACTTAACTTACTTTATTTTTCTACACTGACATTGTTACCGTTATACGTTAACTCTGGAATAGATCATGCTGCAAACTTCCAGTATTTATCCAACTTATTTCCTTCTTTTTATTATAATTTCATTTTTTTTCTAAAATTACTGTAGTCGAAGCACATAAATATGAAAGAAAGGCTGTCTAAACTAATTTTAAGAATGTTTAAACAGTCTTTCTTTTCTATTCATGCTCTAATGTGCTTTGGCTTAACTTATGTTACATTTTTACTGGGGTCCAACCATCCGGGGTCGAATCAGTTGGGAGCGAATCGTCTGGGGGTGAATCGGCAGGGTCCAAACATCCTGTATCCTTCCGAAGTATCTCCAGAAAAGTATTGGACTCCTCTTCTCACCAACTCTGTTCCCTAAAAGGACCCCTACTATCACCTCCTCCAACCATACTTGTCTCACTCTCAGAGAGCTCAGGAAAATGGCAAGGAACTGGCATCCAAATGGCTTCTCATGTGTTTCAACTTTCATGCAAAGACAGGCACCAGAGGACCTCATTTGCTTGAGGAATGGCAAATTAATAAAATATATGTACTGTATTATTATGGTTCTGATGTCACTTCAAGGAGAGAAACATGGCAGTCCTCAATCCCTGTGTTTGCCACGGAGAATAAATGCTCAACAGTGTCTCTGCCATCAGATGGTTAAAGACAGCATGATCACTGGTTTCACTCTTCCATCTATGCAAGTGTGGTATAGCACCCTCCCATAATTTTAAACAAATGGGCATCCTGTTAAACATTAATTAACAGCTTACCAACAACTTTAATTTTTAGGATCTCAACAAGGTTAGCATGTTTCTTGCTACAGTTATAAAATGTTCTTTTGATTAATTCACATTATTTAGTGTAATTTACCAGGATATCATTTAAAAAAGTGCTAGGACTTGAATTTATGTCGGGCCCTTTTCCCTATAGAAATGTGAGAAACATGGATCTTTAAAAGTTAAATTGTGGAACATTACTGATAATGTGGTACACTTGAGAGGTATGAGCAGGACATGTTCCCTGGCTCTATCATCGGGGCTTCCCAGACATGTGTAGAGTTCTCCACAGGTGCTAAAGCATGTGCACAGTACTCAACACAATGTTTATCAGGTTTAGTCTCCACACTGATTGGGCAATTCAGAAACTATAGTGAGATGAGCACTAATTGGTGTACTCATTTTGCCCAGAAGGGATAATCTACACAATAAAAGCATGAATGCAACAACCTCATCATCATGGTATGGAATATGGAAACCTTTGAAAACAGCAGTTACTATATAGTACAACTACCTCCTTCAATAAAGTATGTTGCACTTTTTAGAGATACCTATGTATACAATAAATAGGTTTATGTGTACTATTTACTGTAAGGCCTAGAAATGAGATTCATGTTTTCTCAGTGTATCTACGTGTACTGCCCAATGCGCAGAGATAAGGCACATCACAAACATACTAGCTGTAGTAGAATACAGTCATGTTACTGTTGGCTGCATCAACATTAAAGATGAGTCATTCACCATGGTAATGTTTTGTACCTTACAGATATGTAATTACAGTTTAAGAAATTTTTGTCAAGGTTGCAGTAAATTATTATTGTGCTTGGCGATTCCACGCTTGTTAACTTGTAGTCATGTGCTGGTATTTTTATGGTGAGGAGGATGGAGATTGTGCTTAGGACTCAGTTGATGACTGGTACTCAGATACAAGCTTGTTTTGTAGAAACACGTATTGGAGTGTCAGACAGTATCATTTCTAGTAGCTGGACTATTGCTACAGTATGCCTGCTGTGATTCAAAACACCTATGTAAAGCCACAGCTGTTAACTCCAGTATGTTTCGCATGCCAACAAAGATATGCCAAAGAAACTGGCACAGAAATCCATGTCTACCACAATCCCAAGTTTACTGAGGTGGAAAATGAGGAGGTACTGGAGACACTCCATCTCCATGGTAGATGGGCTTTATTTCCACCTTTGCTAACTGGCCCTTCTGTGATAGTGCCTGTAATGAAGTTGTTATCAATGTAAATGTCATGGGTGGTCAGTGTATAAATTATGACATGATCTGCCACAAAGTGACAGATGTGATACGTGCTGCCACTCACAAAGTACAAGCCATGGCATAGGAACAGAGGGTGATAGGTGTTGGGCCTTCTACAAAACCATCCATAACAGAGATGCAGGAGTTCCTGTCTCAATTAACACTAGTACCTTTTCCACAGAGTTCCATAGTGAAGTGCTGGATGTCAGGGCAGAGATGAATGGGCCCCAGGGAATCTCTATCCATGATGTTCAAGGTATGTGGTTCTATTATCACTATCTACACTTATTGTTACCTGTTAGTCATATTTACTGTGTTTAAATTACCTGTCTCACTTGTGTCATATAAGTACATCTAGCAGCCAAGTGCAACATTTTTCTGCACAAGGTATAAGCATGGTTATTCCCTAATATCATATTTATTTATAGTTATACTGATATTAGATGCATGTGCCATTTTGGTGCTGGGTCATATGTACACTGGATATGCTCCCTTTTGGTGTGTTCACAGCTGAAACACTGATTGGCACCAGTACTGTGGAACTACCACCATCTGAAGTTGAAGGATCATTAACCTCTAATGATGGTGGGGATGAGCAGGCACACTCGGGGGATGCTGGGTGTGGGTCAGACACAGAGTGTGACCTCTCCATCCCTTCTTCAGACTTTGGACACAGTCTCTGTGCCTGCACATACCCAGGAAACACAGGGAGGTGTGTTGGCCCCCAATAGAAGTAGATTTGAATCTACTTCTAGCATTTGTGGGTGGAAGGGTCCATGTAGGAGATTGGTACCAGTGGTCCTCAGAGGTATGGTTACCGCCATCCCCTAAGGTTGATGTGTCAGTAGCTGCCACCAACGTAAGTGCAGCTTCATCGAGGAGACACAGGCAGATCGTCAGCAGAGATTGTGAGGGTGATCTAGGCTGTTCATGCTGACAAATGGGACTGACTGAAATGTATATGTAATTTATTGGATAGGAGTCACACATTGGAACATGCAATGTCTGCTCTGGGTTGTCTGAGGGAGCAAGGGGTCATCTTCATGGTTAGAAATTTGCAGACTCAAACCAACACAGCAACCTTAGTGCTCCCACACTTACCTGATCTTTGCCCCTCCTAACGTTAAGCTCCTCATACTATTTCTGACACTTCCCCTACAAGCACTCTTTGTTTTTATGCACGTCTGAGCTCCCACATGTACACACTCTTCCCTGTGAAAAAGACTTTTACGCCTGTACTTCTTTCCCCACCTGTGCAAATGATGATACCTGCATCTACCTGTGTACATTGCTACTTGTGTTGCCAATTTCCAATGTGCTGTGTGGCCAGCCTATGTACGGGTAAACTCAGTTTGGTATTTTTGTATGCATCATTTTTACTGTTGTATGTGTGCTTATCACTTATTTAGTGACATACGTCCTCCCTCACTTGTGCAAATGATGATAACTGTGCCCTGCCCTTTGTACATTGCTACTTGGGTTGCCAATGTCTGATGTACAGTGCAGCCAGCCTATGCATGGGTAAAGTACAGTTTGGTATTTCTGTAACACCATTTTTACTGTACTCTGTCTGCTTAGCTCTTGCATTGTTATGTTGTAAAGCTGTATGCAATGTAGTGCTTCTTTTCTAGTGCCACAGTGTACTGTGCCCACCTACATCTGGCATGGTCATCCTCTGCTGCTGGCTCTTCCTATGACTCCCTGTTTGTCTCAGCTGATGCTGCTGTGGTGCTGACAACTGTGCTCTCTTTATGAGACCACCTTGTTGTAACTGCTTTCTAACTATATTGTGTAACACAGTACACAAGGCCAGTATTTTTTCACATGTGGCAAAGTTTCTAGGTTGTACTATAGCACGGTTGTTACAGTGTTCATTCTGGTTATGAGGAAATGCCTCAGAATCTCCTGGACTTAACTAGACTATAAGAGATTGTGTATTTTATGAGTTTGTTATATATTGCTTTATTTAATCAATTAGAATCATGTGACCTACTACTAGAGTATATTAGGACATTGTTTTATCTTGATAAAGCCTGGTATGAACCAGGCAAAATATTGAAATTTCTACTACTGCGGCTTTTGGAGTTACTTTGTTCTTTTGGTTCTCGGTTTGTGACTTTGTACTATTTCATTCTAGTTATGAGGATCTCTAATTGATGTCATGATCCAGGATTTCAGGCATATCCAACATCACCCACAAGGTACTGCTGTGGGATTTGACCTTCACAAATCATTGACAGAAATCACATTCATGCCATACATGTGTGCCATGGAAACCTCCTGAGTGGCCTGCAAACACAATGTAGATGATACCTTGTGCATTATAGACCACCTGAGAGTTGATAGGGTGATACCATTCTGGTTTAGTACCTCCTTCCTGGTTTGCCCCCATATCCACCGATGCAGGGGGGCTGTGCCCCACATCCCCCCACATTAACTATACCAACTCCGAGATCGCACCACAGTGAAGAAAACAGCAAAGCCCAGAGAACAGCCTTCGATATTCTGTGGTTTCGTACATTTTGGTTCAACAAATGAGCATTCGCTATTTCTAGCATTCGATCATGTAATAGGAACCCAGATATTGTCTATGGCCCCAGTACCTCAGCGAAGTAAGCTATAGCATAGAAGTCCTGCACAGTATTTGCTCTCTCCTCTGGGGTACATGGGAACCATAAATGTTTCCCTAAATGCTGAAGCATGGCATTGAGAAAATGGCTGAGTATTCTTGAGTTAGATGCCTGAGATACCCCCACTGTATCCACAGAGTGTCACTGAAAGGTATCTATAGCTAACATACATAAAGCCTCAAATAGCTTTGTATCCATTGTGATAGGTACTCTGTGATTCGTGGAAGACTGCAGATGAGGCAAACACATGTTCACAATTTTCTGTAAAGTGTCCCTGTCCACATGGTAGCAGCCTTTATGTCAGGGAGGGCATGAAATGTTAAGAGTGGTCGGAAGACCCAGTGCCTCCATGGCTGATATCATGCACTGTTGACTGTAGTGGCTGCTATAAGAGCCTTTTGCAAGTACAAGTTTACAGTATCTACAACGGTTCATATCATTACTCAGCAGTTTACACTGCCTGATGAGCATCTGGCTATGTACAAATCTAAGGTAGCCGCAGCATCACTACACAATGTTTACATTTTTTGAATTTCTATTATTCCAGTCCCTTTAATATACAGTCATTAGCATATAGCACAGCTAGCCATTTTGGTTTGGGGTGGCTGTCCATGCTGTGTAGCCTTGCTTTTTGAATAGCACACACCTTGTTCATGGCTCTTTGTAGCACAAATTCACTTATCATGAAGAGGTGAATGTTTATGAATTCCACCTATCATATTTTCTTTTATTGTACTTCACAGTTCCTAAATTTGGCATAATTATTCTTGACATTTCTTTCTCTAGGTGAATAGATGGTATTACTTTATCTGGTTTAAACTTCAGACCTTGTATTCAGCTTATTTTTCTCTTTAATTGAAAATTAAGGTCATATATCTTTCTTTACAGCAGACCCTTGCTGTGGCTAGCCTTTCGTTATTACATCCCTGGATCATTCTGCGTATGCTGCTAAAAGTATTCCATCTAATTTGCTAATAGGTAGCTGTTGAGTTTTCCCTTTCTTTACCAAGCAGCTATGCTTGCTGCTTTGGTAGATACGCCTCAGCATAGCTGCTATATACATTTTCTTGTATTGTGCATTGCTCACAAGGTCATACTTTTTCATTCTATGTTACTCTTGTTAAAAGCTTAGCAGTGGCTTGTAAAATTGCTTTTTAAATACTTTTTACAAGAATTCATTGACTTTATCCACCAGCACAGATTTCCTGTAAATATATTCACATCCAAATACTATAGCAAGCAGACTTTTTCTATGAGCAAATCTCCTTTGACATTTTATTTTTTACCCATAAACAACCTACTTACCTGCATGCAGAAATACTGCCTGTCAGTTTCAGTCATACTATCACTAATTTGTAACAAAATGCTTCAAGGCGGGCTCTTCTGTTACTAATTGTTTTAAGTATTTCATATCTCTTCTCATGTTGCCTGTTTCACTCCATATCACAGTCCAATAATTTCCTTTATGGCAAACTCACGCGCAACATATTTGAAGTAAGCTCTAAAAGACACCATACCATTCCTAGTAATTTCATAAGAACTTGTTTATCCTCAGGTTGATGCAACTGCTCTAATGCTCCTACTTCTTAGCATCCTTTTAAAAGCCTTTTGATGTGAAGATAAGTTCCATGTAACTTTTATTTTGTATTTATTGTCAGCTTTAGGATATTTTGTCTCGGCCTTTTTTGCAACTCAGTCATCTCATATCATGTTTTCATTAGAACTTTCTTTTACTAGTAAGTCAACATTTCGATGCCCAAAACCGTTAAGCCCTTTATTTGTGCAGAAGCTCTCCGGAACATTCTAAATATGATTAAATAGCAAACAGAAGCCTTATAATCTGTAACCACCCAAAGGCAAATCAAAAGTACACAACTTTGAACATTCCTTATCAAACCTTATTTGCCAAAATCCCTAATTTGCATGAAGTTGGGAAAATACTTTTGTTCTGACTAGACAGATACAACTTTTATAGTTGTAAGAAATAAAAACTACTTTATTTTGTATAGCTTTGTTTAAGTTTTGTATAAATATACAAATACTAATGTTTCTGGTTTGACCAGTTGAGAATACTGCCTCTGAATCACATTGATTTAATCTGGTTCATCTCTGTATTTTTACTCTTTCGTGATTCTAGCCGACAAAATCACTTGAAGTTTTCTAGAGCATGCACTACAAGCAATACTGCAGGACCTGTCTGAATGTGATAAATTGTTAATCATCTCAGTCAGTAAATAAACATTGTACTCTTTAGATGAATTATCTGATGGGAAATTTTCTGATCCACACTTAAACTTTGTATTCAGGCTGAATTATTTTCACTATGACAAGCTTTTCAGATGTTGAACAGCATAGTAAGTGACGCATTCACACTATTACCTGTCTGTTACAGACCCTTGTTTCTTATTGTTATGTTCACACATAAGCACTTTGTAGCCATTCAGTCTTGCACAATGATATTAAGTAATCAATTTACACAACAACTGCTTCAAAATGACCTCTTTCTGTTCTAGCATTTCAAAACATTTGATAATTACATTGCACTCTGTTTCAGTGCCTGATTAAACTTCCGTCTTTGGTTATTAGTGAACTTTCGATCACTTCCTCATAAATTTCCAAACCATTTTCTGGTTGCAGCTTTTCCATACTTTACTATTCACACTGTACACATTCTCAGTACAGAAAATTCCCACAGATAATTCCCATTCTTGACTCTTATCTAATGTATGCTGTCTTTTCAAGTAGAAATTAACTTCTATCCTTTTGTACACTTTAATAATTTTTTTCACATCTCTCTAGAGTAAATTAACTGTGGGTCATTAGTTCATCATGCTTGCAGTCATCATTCACACAAAGCATATTAGCCTTGTTGCATCGTTTGTCAGAGACTTCACGACTCATTTTAGTATATTTTATCTTTTCCATCTTCAAGTAACTCTGTACACATCTCACTCTTCAGTGATCTCTTTTAATGACGGCAAGTGATCTCACCTGCTATTTATACTTTAATCACTTTCTCTTAATGTTAAATCTGATTTTCTTAGTAATTTGCATATTTTCTGATTATTTCCCTTACCACACGTGATTCTCAGTTTAGTGAATTCCTCAACTCACCACTTTCACAAGCTTTGACTTAGTTCTTTAATTCAGTAGCATAAAGCATCAATAGATTCTTTTGGACCTTCTGCCCATGTGAATAACAAATAATAGATTTTTTTCTCCAGTCACAAAATTCTGTCTTCCTCCATTCCAAAACTTATATGTATTACAACTTTCTAAGTTTCTTGGAATCATAGAATCATAAAGTGTTAACGGCAACTGGGCCATGTTTCTGTTTATGCCTTAACGTATGGTAGTTAAAGGTGTAAATCCTTTAAAGTTGTAATCAGTGACTAAAAAATAATCAAAATACCCCCAAATGTCGACGTTGCTACTATAGGCCAAAAAAGTAAAAAAAAAAATTGACATGTCAAAATGCATGCTCCAAGAGATAACCTTGGCCCCCACACCCCCTGCTACTTGCATATTCCAAATCCAATATTGTACAATACCAGGGCAAGGGTATATTCCCCAATATCAATATTGTAGTATTCTTGCCCTACTGTCGATCATCTGTTTTGCTGACAAAATACGTGTCGACTATACACACAATTGACTATATTACTGGCAACTACATGCACACAGATATATATATATATATATATATATATATATATATATATATATATATATATATATATATATATAATGTGTGTGTGTGTTTTCAATCTCGAGACCATAAAGTGGAATTTTTAAAATACCGAAACTCCATCAGCACAAATCCGGAAATGTCAAAATCCTCTGGATGTAGTGTGTGCAGGATGTATTGTGTAGTGGGTGGATTTTGCTGGTATGTAAAGTAAGAGTATTTCGTTGGGTTTTAGGTATGTGTTTGAGTGTATGTGAGTGTGTTTGGAAGTTTTACGTGTGGGTTAGGGTAGGCAGATAAAAGCATGAGTGTTTAAGTGTTGAAAGTGGTAATGTTCGTATATTTGCGATGTGTGTGTGCAAAGGTACTATAGAGTGTGTAGTAGTGAGTTTGATGCCTTTTTCTGTTTGGTCCGATATAGGAGTTAGTATATGTCAGTAGGGGGGTGTGGGGGTACAGCCCCCACATGGGAGGTGCAGGGAGGCTTGCCCTCCTAATTATATGTAGTGTAGGTTTGTTGGTTTGTGTTTCTGTGTTTGCGTGTGTTTTGTTTGTTGGTTTGTGCAGTGTGGGTTGGATGATGTATGTGTTGTGTGGTGTATGCTGTGTTTATGTTCGTGATTTTGTGTTTCATGGTTTTGGAGTTTCCAGATTTGGAACGTTCGAGTTTATGGTCTTGGGATGCTGAAATTCAAGATTTCAGTATTTAGAGATTATAATGTGGAACCGTGTATATATATATATATATATATATATATATATATATATATATATATATATATATATATATATATATATATATATATATATATATATATATATATATATATATATATACACAATTACTGTTTCTGTGAGGCACTCCATGGATGACCAGAAAAAGCTGTAATTGCATTATTAGAAACAGCATTATATGCAATTAAAGCAGATTTGTAAAAATGCATTTCAAATGTACGTGCAAGCCTAAAATAACAATTTGAATGCTATTTTAACTAAATGCCATTTGAATGTGTTCATTTGACATTTGGCATGATTCTAGAACTTATTTCATATATTTCCTTGCCTGCTGCTGACAAGGTATTATGTGGTTCGCTGTAATCAGGATAAAAAAATAATTAATTTCAGTTGCCTGTATTCCATTTCTAGGTATGTTCTACCAAGATGACAGTTCTGAGTATGCCATCTAAGTTTTACATACGGTTGTTAATAAAGTAACTTATACATTAAAGAAAACTACTATGCATAATTAATAGAAACTAGGATAGAAAGTCTTAAAACCACATGTGATGTGCAGCTTATGATTTTCAGGCAATAAGCTGAACCATGGTCAACTCTGCAGGATTACTGCAGTGAGGAATTCACCTTTCCCTTGAAGAGAACCAGCTCTAGCATAATTCTCTGCAGGTTGGGTGTGGGGATTTGTTTTCCTTAAAAATAGCTTCAGAACTTTCAGGATTTGAATGAATGATTCATTCAGGACTACCTTCAATTTGACAATTTTAGGGCACTTACTTATAGGTTCATAGATTGGTACTAGGCTATCGGCCTTAGGGCCTATACAAGCCTAGCCATAACAATTCCCTGGATATTTCTTCCCACAATATTTACTTCCCTGGACCCCTGACTGATGTGATCCCCAAGATGAATTTTCTATCTCCCATCCAATCGTCGAAGTTCCTTTTGAAGAGGACCAAGGGGGTGCTCTGCTTGACATGTATCGGCAGTCTATTCTAGAGTATGAGGAGTCTCTGGGTCAGGAACCTATCCCTCCAGCATGTTTTGTTCATTGTGATGACAAGGTTCAGATCCCTGGAGTGTGTGGCTTTGAGGTTTTGCAATTTCTTAAGTGGAGCATGTCCAACAGCTCAGGGTTTGACATGGCCTTGTATGTTAAGCAGAGATCACCTCTGAGTATACAATATGCCACAGAGTATAGCTGGAGTTTTTTTAGATGGTCAGCATAGGGCATCTGCTTTAGGCATGTCATTCTTTTAGTGAAGTATTTCTGTGGCCTTTCCAACTGTTGCAGATGTCTTGTGAGGTACATACTAAATGGGGCATTGTACTCTATAATGGGTCTAATGAGGGATGAGTACAGTGGGACAATGACCTCCTTTTTTCTTGGTGAAAACCCCTTAGTGTTGAGGTGTGCCACATAGAAGGATTTTCTGACTGTTGTGGCGATGTGGTTATTGAAGCTGAGACCACTGTCCACCCGTGTCCCTAAGTCTCTCATCACACTTTCAGTGTTTAGTGTACTGCCACCTATGTGGTAATTCATGGGTACATGGTTTTTCCCAAAGGGGATAACTATACATTTCTTGGCATTAAGCTTGAACCTATGGCTCTGGCACCAATCATCTGTTTCTGTAAGGCCCTTTTGTAGAATATCCACATCATTTGGGGATTCAATAATGGCTCCCAGTTTGCAGTCATCTGCAAACTTTGTTAGCCAGAGTCCCGTAATGTTGGCCTGTACTTCAGAGAAGTAGATGCCAAACAAGAGCGGTCCCACGACTGAACCCTGAGGTACTCCACTTGTCACTTGTCTGGAGCTGGATTTGGAGTCGGCTACTTTTACGGTCTGGGTTCTGTCAGTAAGCCAGTTGGCAACCCATCGAGTGATATAGGGATTCATGGCCAGCTTAGTAAGTTTATCTATGATTCCAGAGTGGGGGATGGTGTTGAAGGCCTTGGTGAGGTCCAGATAGGCTATGTGGACCACATTAACCTCATCCACAACTCTGGAGACTGATTCAAAGAAGTCAGGTTCAGGAGACAAGATCAGCCCTTCAGGAACCCAAACTGGGTGGGGTCCAGTGTTTGAATGTTGCCAATTTCTTTGTTTATAAGTTCCATGGTAATGCGTTCCATGCCTTTGCAGATCAGGCTCATCAGACTGATGAGACAGTAGTTCCCGGGATCCAATTTGGATCCCCCCCTTGTGGAGTGAGATAACTGTAGCTGTGTGCCACTCAGTGGGCATGAAGCCTGAGGTGAGGCTTTGATTAAGCATGACACTTAGGTGAGGTGCCAGTTCATTTTGTAGTTCATGTAGTACACAGCCCGGGATGTCATCTGGTCTCATGGATGCTGTATTCTTAGCTTTGGAGAGTGTGGTTTCTACCTGTGTGGCCCTGATTACCGGAATTTGGCAGTCTTTTGGTATTGAGATGGGCCCTTTAGGGGGGTGAAAGGGGGGTGAAGATGGCACTAAATCGATCTGCCAGGATATTGGCAATATTCTTGGGATCAGTATATTTAATGCTATTCTGTTGTAGCTCAGAGAAGATCTGAGGATTGCCATTTAGATTCTTGACATAACTATAGAATGCCTTGTGGTTGTCTTTGGAATCTTTGGCAATTTTATTTTTGTAACTAGCTTTGGAGGATTTTATGAGGGATCTCAGCTTCTTACTGAGGCTGGTAAGGGAGTTTTTTGCATCCTGGGATTTTCCTCTTTTCTGCAACAGTTTCTTCCTTCTGTTGTATAATTTGTTTATGGCAGGGGACCACCAGATTGGCTTCCTTTTTTTGGAGGAGAGCATCTTGGTTCTGTTTGGGATAGCATGATTCATGCATAGTGCTTTAGTGTAGGATTCAGCAGTTGAACTTTCAGGTCCCGTCTGCATGGGTGTCATGAGGTTTGTCACTTCTGACTTGAGTAGCATGAACTTGACTTTGGAGAAGTTTTTTACGGAGGTTTCCTTACTGGGGGTGGGGGTGAGATGTGGATGTCTAGGGTGATTAGCTTATGGTTAGACCTGACCAATGAGGGGGTGGCCACTGGTGTGGAGCATCTGTCTCCCATGTTGGTAATGACCATGTCTAGGATATTGGAGTCCCTGGTGGGACTATGGATTAGTTGATTCAGGGCATTGGAATTTATGAATTCCAAGAACCATTGGGAAAAGGTGTTGGTACCCGAGTAGTTTTCCCAGTTAATGACGGGGTAGTTGAAATCACCCAGTATTAGAGTGTTTGGTTGTATCTTAATATTTTCCAGTATGTTTAGAAAATTGTAGTGAGAATCTTGGGGCTTGGTGGGGGATCTGTAGCAAGCTACAATTTGGATTGCAGTCTTATCTATTGTTAGTTGCACCTGAAGAATTTCAGATGCATTGTGTTGGGAGCCTGGATGTGTCAGTATCCTTGGTGAATATGGACACTCCTCCACCTTTAATGTTTTGGTCTTGGTTTGGTGGCCGAAATGTGTGGTAAGAGTTGTAGCCTGGTATTGCAGGGGTGCTCTCTGGAGCCTTGAACCAGGTCTCACTTATTGCACAGATGTCAATGTTCTCTATTTTTAGGGGTGCCTCTAGAGAGTGTATTTTGAGGTTTAGACTTCTAGCATTGAGTAGCATTACCTTCAGATTTTGCATGCTTGTATCTGTTACGGTGGTGGTTTTGTCCTTTGAACCTTGCCTAAAAAAGACACTACGGGGTGGCAAGAACTTTAGCCAGTAACCTGAATCCCAGGGGAGACAGGTGCAGATCATCTCTAGCAAAGCATCATGGTTTGTCGATCATGTCGTCCCAGGCAGACAGATACTGGATCCCCTTTGAATGACACCAGAAGCTTCGCTGATTGTTGAAGTCAATCATTTTGTCCTTATACTGTGGTATCATTCTGGGTGAAGGCAGATGCTACTCAGGGCTAGGGTCATACCTGCCTGGGCCACATGATCCAAGAGCTCTTCCATATCTCTTTTTATGTAGTCCAGGGAGGTACGTCTTAAGTAATTCACTCCAACATGGACAATGACAGAGTCATATTTGTACTTGTTGTGGAGTGACTTAAGTGCATGCATTATGTAGCGGATCCTGGCACCCGACAGGCAGCTGACTGTAATTTTCTCCTTGTTCAGCCTGGTGAGTGGGACATCAGTATGCCTGACTATAGAGTCACCTATGACTAAAGTGTTGGGTATGTTGTCTTGCCTTAGGGGCTGTAGTTGGGTGGCACACTGGTGTTGTGAGCTAAGTGTCATTTTGGTTGTGACTGGTGTTTGCATTTCAGCTTTGGCGGTCCTTTTTGCTTGTGCAGGTTAAAGTTAAGGGCCTCCGCATATGTGGGTTTAGTGTTGCTATGTGTGGGTGTTGATAGTGTGAGATTTGAAGGGCTATGTGTTGCTTGAGGTGCAGTGCAGGTGTTAACCTTCTCCTCTTGACTGTCTAGCACAATCTTGGCTGAAGAGACCTTTGCTTCCAGTTTGGCTATGTAAGTGCATCTCTTGCAGGTTGTAGTGCTGGGTGGTAGGAGGAGAGGGTTGTCTGTGTACATAAGGCAGTTGCTGCATTGCCCCCATGTGCCCAGATTCACCAGATGGACAGGAGAAATCACTGGAAGTGGACCCTTGGACATGCCTGTTTAGGTGCTTTTCTTGTAAAGTACAAGATCTGTTTTCCCTTATCTTTGCAAGGTATTTTGCAATTATAGGCTATTTAGTGCCTACAATTAATTTATCCTTATTAACAAGGAGAGTTAATTGCTTGTATCAGTTTAAGGCTTCCTAATGCTTTCCAGCAGGTTCTAGAGCAAGTGCTAGTCACAGGGGTTCAGATTTTAGTGCTACTACTGAGAAACCAGCTAGTTCTAAGGGAAAATTTGAAAAGCACACTTTCTGGCACCTGGAATAGTTTAACCATAGCCCTGCAGTGTTGCATGATGCAAAAAACATGCAAACACACTCGTTTTTAAGCCAGAAAGGTGAAAGGGATAGAAATCAGCCCAAAATGGCTAATAAAATTACAGTTTCAAAGCTGGAAATCACTAGTCTAGTGTTAGATAGGCAGTACAATGCTCACCACCCCCACTGGTAAGCTGTAGGACTTCCCTCTACCACAGCAAGTCTGGATAGCTCTGAACACAGAAAATAAAGTCCTGAAACCAGCAAAGCCTGGGATCTGGACTGTACTAGCTAGGAAAGGCGGGAAATGAGCATACAAGATAGTATTTTTTTTTTGTTAAAACAGGCTAAACAATGCAATAATACAGTAAATAAACACAGGAAAGGCTAACACAATTGAGTGTGTAGCCCTAAACAGTAAATGCAATTAAAACTCTACAAAATTAGCAATTTAAAACTTTTTAAATGAAGCAAGGCAAGTGCACAAATGAAAAACGATTTAAGAGGCAGTAATACAGAAGAATAAGTAGCCAGGTTACAAATACAGAAAAGTCTATATATATACAGAAAAGCAGCTAAAACAACACTAAAACAATTCAGATGCAGTGCAACCTAGAGCACTTGAGTTGTAGCAGTATTAAGGCAAATACAGTTTTAATAAATGCACTAAAATATACTTTATATATATATATATATATATATCAGGCAATTTATTTTTTTAAGAAAGGGAGAAAGGAGAAACAGAAGGAAAGAACCTAAGTGGGTTGGTCTTCTCAGATGTTCTCTCTGTATTAGGTAGAATGAGCTAATGACCCTAGACTGGCAGGAGTGTCCAAGATCAAATTTAGAGTAGGGGCAGGCAACTGAGTCTTGTATAATAGTTTGCTGATGAAAGTAACATTGTTGTTCGTAGAGTATGTTTTGTTAGAGAGCATGTTCAGAGGAGATGCATAATTTTACAGGTAAGGGTAGTTTGTGATTGATCATGGGAGGGCAGAGATGGTTGAGGTAGGGGGTGGCAGTAACACTGCTGGAAGCATAGGACTGAGGTATTTGTAATGCAGAAAGAACATATCTGCATAAGGTGGTATAGTGGGTTATACACCCTGTGGTAGTCCAGAAAAGCTTCATTTATAATTTTATCAACCATTCAAAAAATATATTTTTAATAGAAGCCACACTTGTCACATATGCTTGTCTCTGTACTATATTTGCCTTTCTTGTTTTTGTAAGGTCCATGTTATTGTGTGCTATGTTGAAAAAGGGAAAGTCATCAATCTACTTGGAACTGTTTTTTGGAGGAAGCTGTTAGGAGTATGGTTATGTGTTGCAATGACTATATGAGACATTTTAGTATTACTTTTGTTAGTAGGCTTGCCTGTGAAGACTTTGATAATGGAATGTTATTTTCCCCTACAGGAACCAAACTTGATGTGTTGTCTTTTTTTCAACTCATAGGGGCTGACAATGTAAAGAACTTTTTAAAAGTTCTTCCCAAAGAACAAGCTGCAGCATATCTCCAAATCTCTTAGCTAAAGAAATATGGACAAAAACAAAAATAATCGGGGAACAAAGGCCAAACAATAGGGACAGATTTTAAGTATTGCTCTTATAAATTTAAAATGTTGCTACAGTAATAGTTTTTGTATCAGCATGCATTTTTGAAGGATATGATGTCTGAAACTCAAATCATTATTTAGTGATTTCAGTCCTCAGCGATTTGCCAGAAAACCACAAATTTTATGAAGAAAAGACCAAAAAATATTAGCAAAAATGTGGATGTTTTGTGAAAATCTGAATAGCTGAGAGGTATGAGCTGCAACCTTGCCTAAGGTACTGCTGAATGTTATTAGCTGTATTATGGCACAGTAGCAGATACAGATACAAGCTGCTTATTAACAGCTGTGAAACTTTACTGTTTAGTAGCTGATTTGGTACCTCAGCTTTCTTGTATTATTAAATGTCTAAACAGCAGGTCATTCTGTCTACTGACAGAATTTATTGTGCAGAGTGTTTGTGGAGAAAAGGAAAGGATTCTGTAAGGCATAACGGGACTTTTTATCCCTGGCAAGTGGATCATGTTTCATTTGAAACATGATAGAAAAACTGCATATAGGATAGCATGTAAGCTACTGGCATCTTAATGTCTGTGATCATCCAGTAAAGTGACATCTGGAATTCTGATCATGTTTATTTGAGTTTTGATGAGACTCCTGTCAGAAGAAGCAATGGAGCAAGAAAACTAATTTTCTTTTTCCATTTGCTGCAGTAGCCTTTTGTGTGAATCCAATCAGAATTCCATGTACATTGGTCATGGCTGACTTTTTAAATTAGTCTTTATTATATTGTAGTAAATCAGTTACTTTTAGGAAAATTCCAGTATTAAATTCCTGTCTCAGATCAAGATCCATTGAGAAAAATCATATAGACATTCCTTACTACAATATTTCAGTCTTATGTTATTCCATTTAATGCATTAAACGTGAGAAAAGAGGTACTAGGTGTGTTGACGTCCAACAGTATTTTTCATGTTTTTATCCAAACTGTGTATGCATGGTTGCTTAAGACTAGCTGACAGTATATTCAGCAGAAAAAGAAGTGTACATTTCTGCAGTAGTATGCTTAATGTATGTGTGCATTCCAGGCAAATGTAAATGCCGTAATGTGTCATGTACAGCCACATTCGCACAATAGCATTGTGACAAAATTCCGCCAAAGCAGCAGTAGCCATGTAAATGGATTGTTTATGTAATGTCATTGTAATTAAACAGATCTAAGTACTAGTAGGCATTTCTTCTGGAATTTGTACATTTAGTATACCTGATGTATCTAGCAAGCTCATTAGCCTTACTTGGCCTATAGAGTAGAGAGGTTATATATAAATGGATCATTTATTAAACTTTGGAAAATGTCTCTTTCAATTGTATGCTGGAGACAAACCCAAACTTACAAGCCACTTCACTGCACAAGTGGTACTACTAGTACTGTAAATGAATGCGCATTAACTTAAAGGCACTCCTGCTACTGCTTGCAATCTACCTTCAGTCTGCAACAGATTTCTCATTTATATCTAAATGAGCTAGATTTACCTAAACGGAGGTATGGAGATTATAGAGAGGCAGACAGACAGAGAAACAGAGGAGAGAATGGAGGTATGGAGATTATAGAGAGGCAGAGAGACAGAGAAACAGAGGAGCGAATTATGTGAGTTTGTACCCCGCTGCAATACCACAAACATCAGAGCAAAGAGCAAAGAGCATGGAAACAGACTTAAGTATATGAAATGATGGCAGTACATTTTTTCCCCATTGCCTGCTACTTACTGGTAATTTGCCTGCCATGCTGTCAGTGGTCTGTGCTGAAAGATCCTGCATACAGTTAAGCCATCAGCAGTTTTGGTGTGAATGGCAGTGCTTTTGGCGGTGTTACCATAACCCTTTCTTCCATCTGATTTAAATTTCAACATTACATAATAGTTACTGAGCTCAATCTGCTACTGCTTGATGTTTTCACTAGGGACCAGATTTTCCTTGCCCTATCTTAACAATTGTAGCTCAGAGTTAATTTTGCAGTTTCAGAAAACTGTCAAGTTTTATATTATATGCCAGGTATGAAATGGATTCCACAGTGATATATCTCATATTAAAATGTATATTAATTATCACACTTGTCAGATAGCTTGTATAATGTAGTAAATTCAGAATTTGTAAAAGTACATGCTGAACAAACCATTTGAATTGTCTGTCGTAAAGCAATATGCTCTGTCCTTTGTTAGCCTTTGTTGGCTTGACTAGGTAAGACAGATATGTTTAATGTACTACTAAATCTATGTTTTTTTTCCTTCGTATGACTGCTTATTTCTAAGTTGTATTCTGTTTCATTGCACAATAATTTAACCGTGTCTGTAGTTTAAGCATCTCTATTTTTGTGCTTCAATTCAACAAGCATGTGTGGTAGATACCTGTATTAGGTGCTCTGAGTTGTGCACACTCATTGCGGTATCGAACATATAAAACATTGTGTTTCATTCTTATTAATGTGTTTAATCTTTTTAAGAATAGACAGAGTACAGCCTCAGTGAAAACCCACACACACATACACACACGCACACACACACACACACACACACACACACACACACACACACACACACACACACACACACGGACACACACACACACACACGGACACACACACACACACACACACACGGACACACAGACACACGCATACGGACACACGGACACATACACACGGACACACGCACATGGACACATACACAAACACACACACGCATGGACACAAACACACACACACACACACACACACACACACACACACACACACACATTGACACATACACACACAAACACATGGACACAGACACACACACATACACACACATGGACACATACACACACACACACACGCACATGGACACACACACACACACACGCGCACATGGACACACACACACACACACACACGTTAGGCATATGTCTGATTGCTATTTTATTACCAACATTACCAAATGCCCACTACACTATCTCTCTCTCGTGCATTGATTTGATACTCAGTGTATGTAATAGTGATAAATCTGTACTTAATCCTAATGCAGTAGATATTGAATTTGGGGGCCTTACAAGATCATTCATATCTGACAAGAGGCATTACAAAAGAAGAAGACTGTACCTTATTTTCTAACACAGAGAAAACTGTGGCTGTAAAAGTAATTCAGCACTAGCAGACTCAATTTAAAAAATATATTTCACATCTGTTGAGCGGATTACGACTGAGCTAAGTAGCCTTTTTTCAGCAGAGGCCTGGGGAGAAAAGCTCCACAGTTTTACAATATTAGTGTTAGTGTCAGCGGGTTACAATGTATACATACAATGAAATACATGTTATCAGAAAAATAATGGAGAAAAAAAAACATAATAAGCATACATAAGATACATTATTTGATACATTTTCAGTAAACAGTGAAGAGAGTTCATTGTGTATGTATATATATATATATATATATATATATATATATATATATATATATATATATATATATATATATATATATATATATGTATATTTATTTATATAAAGTGTGGATAATTGCACATGCCAGTTAGTATTAAAACACCTCAGGTCTCTCCTAAAAAGAGGCCAATGACCTAGTGGGACAATACCTGCCAATAATGTGTAAATAAAAAAAAAATTTGGAAAATTCTGCATAGTGTGTTTTTAAAGACTGTGAATAGACTGTTTTTTAATGTAATTTTAGATCTCAGATGGTTTCACAGGCAAAACAGATCAGTTTTCAACAACATATTTTGCATTTTTGTAGTGCTTTATTTTAAATTAGCTTGAATGCTGTGATGTAACTTTTCAGTGTCACTGCTTATGTTTATCTGAAGCTTTTTTTGTACTTACATTATAATGGAGCAGAACTCTCTGCTGGGAAGTGCCCTCTTACAGAACCTCTTACATATACAGCTTGCCCGACAGCAGCTATTGAAGATCAAGAGTAACAGAGGCAGTAAGTGCGTAAGTGAAGGATTTAGTATTATTCTGTGTTGTGAATGCCGACAGCACTGGAACCCTGTAATCACGCATGCCTTACCATGATCTCAGTATAAGCATTCACAGGGAAAAGAAGAAAAAGAGGCAAAAAACAGTACAAACAGAAAACAAATCTGATTCTGGGCAACAAATAGCAAGTTATCCTACTGGAAATTAATAATGAGGAAAGCTGTAATAGGGATCCTGATTCCTTAATGTCCTTGGTTCCTTGAATTGTAAGAATAACCTACCTCTAAAAGTAATTTGTAGGTGACATACTCATAGTTAGACAGTACCAGAAAGTTGGAGCATATTTAAGAACAGATTTCCAAAGAGAAACAAGGGTAGAATAATTAAGTATACTCATTAGAGTTATGCAGGTTTAATTGAAGAGTTAAAGAAATGGCAGTCGCTTGGTGTGACAAATGTATGAATGTAAAAGTGTGATCAGAAGGCATGTTTAGCTTGCTGTGACAACATTATGTTCCAAAGAATATATGGAATATGGGCATATGATGATGCCTACTCTCTTAAATGTAGCTTATGCTCCAGGGTTTATGTTTCCCAATTTGGCAGTGGATCTTACTTCCGCAGTAAACTCTGGATGGTAACCGTTGTTCACAGGGGTCACAATAGGAATCAGACATGACTCAACTTAGACAGAAAGCATTTTTACAGTCCTTCTCTACCAGTCCAATCAGGCTTTTAGCAGTCTTAGTTTTACCTTGCATTTTCTTAGCTGCCACAGATGCATCATATTCATCCAGTTTACATGCATGCATATGGCTCTTAGCACAGCTCTGCCCAGCACCATGCTACTCACCTGCTATTATTTATCCTTCACTTTCTCCTCTATCTGTCTCAAGACTTGATGAATGTACCTGTAATCCCAGTGCACAACACCCGCTCAGGTAGAGCATTCCATGCATTCAATCAGGTCCATGCTGAAGTGGTTCCCTTAAACTGTAAGTAAGGTCCTCTCTTACTGTGGCTGTCCGTTGTGTGTATCTCTGCTGATGCAGATCTTCCTTCATGCTCTAATGTGCTAAGGTCATATCCTGTCTTTGTTTCCATCCCATAGAGTCATAATCTTTCTAGCATTTAATCATAATATAAACCCTCCATTCCACTTAGTACCATTTTTACCTTTTTTTAACCTTTCCAGTAGTGTTATCTAGGTGTTCTGATATGTTCTGCAGGATTGTATGCAGTACTGCAGATCACCATGGCTCTATGGAGTGGAAATTTAACCTTCGGGTGTTTGAAAAGTATTCTTCACAGAATGTATCACATCATCTTGCTAGATTTTACTTTGGCCATTTAGCCCTTTATGTAGCTGTTCATCTTGGGAGTTACAGCTGCGCACAAGTACTTCTGAAACTCCTTTTCCATTTCATTCCCTTCAGTGCATACTCGCCCGAGAGTTGCTGCAGCCCAGCTTGAGCACTTTACACTTTTTTGGCATTGATCTTTAACTGCCATGTTGTTCTGCACTGGTTTAGTTTCCCCAGGTCCCTTCATAATAAGATTACCTAATTCTCTACCATTTTCCATATCTTGATATCCTCTGAAACAATCTGCTGTTGTGCTTCAACTTGTTGATATGTCCAAAACAAGACATCAAATACTGTAGTCTGTAGCAACTAATTGTGGAATTGCAGTGGTCACGGACTTCTCCTGAGATGTATTACCCCTCAGCACTGGACTCTTTGTCCTTTTTGGAAGTCATACTTTTACCCAATTAGTGAACATTCTCCCTCCTCCCATTACCTACATCTTTCTTATCTGTCTACACTGGGATACAGAATTTAATGCCTTGCTAAACTTAAGACATGCAACATCAATTGGTCTTTCCTTGCCAATCTGTGTGACCACCCATTCAATGAAATTAATTAAATTTGGAAGAACGTTTATGCCTTAATTTTTTGCTCCTTGTCTTGGAACTGGCTGTCCTGCAGAAATGCTGCTGGCTTTTCCCTGTGATTCTTTTTCATAACATTTCCAAATGCTAAAGTACAGATGATTAATCTGTAATTCTTAGGAGTGGCCTTGCTTCCCAGTTATGTATGGGCACCACAGAGATGTTCTTCGTGTTTCACTGTTGCAGTCATCACATTTGGGTTATTTGCTTGCAGTAGCCCTCAGTCGGCCTGATTAACAAAGTCTTGGGTCCTGCGTCGATTGCTGTCTCTTCTTCTGTGACGTCAGGTCGTCAGGGGTATAAAACATGCAGCCAATGACATTACGTCAGTCTTTCTTGCCGTGCGGTGCCCGAAGCAGAAGCAGTTCACAAGTGCTGGTCAGCCGACTCCTGAAATTTTCATTTTCGAATTTCAGAATGAAGTCTTCAACTAAAAGCTAAGTACCCCGTTGGGGAAACTTTTTCTTGCTCTAAACCGATGTCAGTAAAAGTAAATAATTGCATTTCTTGTGGAAAGCAAATACCTCATAAAGATTTTCATTCGTACTGTATTCCTTGCCTAGGCCCTGACCACGATGTACCTTGCTGTCAGTTTTGTGCCTTATTTAAACCTCGAACTATCAGTCATAGGTATATTTTCGCTTCTAAATATTTTGGTGCTCAGTTCAATTATACTGGTATGTCTTCAGTAAGCCATCCGACGTCTGACATTCCGAAAAAATGCAAAGATAAAGACAGAGACAGGCTGCCTAGGTCCAAAGCTGCCGATGATGTTTCTCCTAAGCCAGTCGCCAGTTCGCCGGTACTCAGTGAGGCACTTTCGCAGCCCCTGATACCCGCTACTTCAGATTCGCAGGCCTCTACTGAGACCCATTCTGAGTCTGGTATGCTGCAAGATGCTTCAACTGTGGAACCTGCGGTTGTCTCTACCTTGGATGGGTCCAGAGCCACTGTGCAGGCACCGGTTTCTGAGGGTGTATTCAGGCTTACTCACTTGCATATTAAACCAATGCCATCTTCTTCTTCAGGGCCTAAAACTCGAACCATGCCTAGAAAACTGATGCCCCTACCACATGGTCAGGCCTCTATGCCTAAAAAAAAATTATAAGAATGGCTGAAAACCTTATTACTTTAATCAGGGGAAGCCACCCTTCCCCCTCTAAGAGACCTAGGACTGAGTTTGCTTATGATACTTCTGACCAGGATTCTGAAATTTCTGTTTCCTCTGATGACCAGGATTTACTCTTATCTACCTATGAGGATTCTGATGCTGAGGACTCAGTTCCCTCTGCTTCCCCCCCCCAGAGGATTTCTCTTTTGGTGAAACCTTGCATAACCTCAGGGAGCATTTTCATTGGGAAAGTCAGGATTTCTCTAATTCTAAAAAGAGGCTTAGGGATTTCTTATTTCTGCCCCAGCACAGGCCCTTAGCCATACGCTTAAACAGAAAATTATGTTGATTCCTGATTGTGCTGAAAATATGGATTTACAGGATTTAATGCATTCTGCTGAACAAGTTGGAAAACATACTTTGCACTGTGGTTTTGATTCACTAGAGGCATCTTGCAGGGCTGCTGTAACTGGGTCTGTACTTAGAAGGCATGCTTCGCTTAAAGAGCAATCCTTGCCAGATCATGTTAAAGTTAAATTACTGGATGCTCCCTTAAATCAGGACCGCCTGTTTGGCAACAAGGCAGAAGAAGTTCTTAAAAAGATGGAGGAAAAAGCTAAATCTATGCAAACTGTTAAATATTTTTTACAAGTACAACCTCCAAGATTTAGTAGGCATTGACCTTCTAAGAACTGGTCCTTTTCTGCCTCTTCCAGACCTTTTTAGTCCAAACCCAGATCCAGCAGAGCACCCAGGCTTCAGTCCCAGGGTACGCACAGGACTAAGCAGTGGGGGGCCTCCACTACCAAATCTGGGAGTAATAAAACTCCCCCTTATGGTAAACTGTCTCAATGACTTCATTTTAGAACTTCCAAGCACTTTTCAACTGACTGCCCCTTTAAGGGGAAAGATTGCTCTGCATGCAAAGAACTGGGAGCTCATTACCCAGGACAAATGGGTTTTAAATATACTGTTCCAAGGATGCAGATTTCATTTCCACATGTAACCAACCCCAAGCGGTTGGCCAGATCTACCCCCAAATCATTGGGCAGAGGCCCAAAAGCAAGTACTCTCCCTCTTAAGCATAGGGGCTATTCAATTGGTACCAGAAGAGGAAAAGGGACAAGGTTTCTACTCGAGACTTTTCCTGGTACCCAGAAAAGGCAATTCATGGCATCCTATCCTGGACTTGTCTACTCTAATCACCTTTTTGGTGATTCCAAAATTCAAGATGCTGACTCTTCATCAGTTGTTTCCTATGTTAGGCAAAGATGCCTGGTTGGCAACACTAGATTTAAAAGAAGTATACCTGCACATCCCAATCAGGGAATCTTGCAGAAGATACCTATGCTTCAAAGCAGGCTACACACACTAATCAGTTCTCTGCACTGCCCTTTGGCTTATCTACTGCACCCAGGGTATTCACAAAGTGCCTAGCTCCAGTCATTGCATTTTGCAGGCAAAGAAATATTCAAATATACCCATACCTGAATGATTGTCTAATTCAGGCAGAAAGCCAGGACATACTTTTGAATCATCTGGCCTTTGTACAAAGGTTGCTAACTTGTCTGGGGTACACACGAAAAGAAATCACACCTGGCACCCTGTCAACAAATTATATTCCTGGGAGCAAGCTTGAATACAACTTCCCAGATGGCTTTCCTCACGCCAGAGAAACAAATTCATTTGACAACCTACTTCAAACAAGTGACCACACAAACCCTGCTATCTGCAAGGCAAATACTGCAAGCCTTGGGGTTCATGGCCTCCTGCATTCTTCTAATTCAATATGCAAGACTGCATATGAGAAAACTACAATGGTATCTAAAAAGCCTATGGTGTCAACATTCTCAGGATCTAGAAGCAATGATTCCTATCATACCTTGCCTACGCCTAGAGTTCCTTTGGTGGGCAGAGGCCTGCCACCAAAACAAGGGACTACCATTCACACTACCCCCTGCCGCCCAAACCCTAACAACAGATGCATCAGACTATGCATGGGGGGGGGGGCTCACCTGGCAGGGAAGTGCATTCAGGGCAAATGGAACCCGAGTCAAATGCACCTGCATATCAATCAAAAAGAAATGTTAGCTGTACAGAATGCTCTGACAGCCTTCAAGGACCACATTCTTCCAGGACAATTAATGGTAAAGACGGACAACACCACTGTTATGTGGTACATAAACAAGCAGGGGGGTACACATTCTTACCCCCTCTGCAGACAAGTCATGGCATTGTGGAACACAGCCTTGAGCTACCAAGTGCATCTACAAGCTCAATTCCTGCCAGGAAAACTAAATACACTGGCAGACGGACTAAGCAGAAACCTCATGGACCCACACGAGTGGAAACTGGAACCAAGGATTTTCAACATGTTAACAAGCAAATGGGGGAGCCCAGATATAGACCTGTTTGCCTCCCCCCAGAACTATCAATTGGACAAATTTTGCACAAGGACTCCCCACAAACAAGCTTGGAAAGTGGATGCTCTGTCCTTCAGCTGGAAAAACTTATCAGTTTATGCCTTTCCTCCTCTGCCTCTGCTCTCCAAGGTACTACTAAAGATCAAACATGACAGACCAATGACGATTTTGATTGCACCAGACTGACCACGCCAGCACTGATATACCTCTTGCACAGTGTGTCACTGTTGGCCCCATGGCACCTGCCTCAGACTCCTTACTTGTTGTCTCAGCAGGAGAACCAGATTCTGCACCCTCATCTTCAAACACTGAACCTAGCAGCCTGGCTAATTACCTAATCTCTCCTTTACCATCCCTCAGTAAACCAGAAATGGACATCATCTTAGAGGCAAGGAGGCCTAGTACTAGAAAATCTTATGCTGAAAAATAGAAAAGATTCTGTGCCTGGAACCAATCTCAAAGGATGAGCACAACAGCACCCAATTTACCTCAGATTTTACAATACTTAACTAACATAACAGTGGTGTTGTCCATCTTTTTCCTCCATCAAAATTCACACCTCAGCCATTTCAGCACTTGGCTGTTGTGAAACTGTCTTGTTCCCTGCACATTTTATTCATCATAGTGGGATGGTATTTTCACTCTTCCCTTCACCAATTTTCACTTTCTGTAGGCTCTGGCTGTATAATGTATGGTTATTTGTACCTCTTTGGTAGACCAGAGAGGCTTTCTCCTCCCCTTGCTTTTCCTCTTTATTGTTATCCAGTTTGCCAACTTAAGTAATAATTTGAATCTATCCCACAACTCAATCTTGTGCCTTACGAAGTTTCTGTCTTCACCATCTGTCCTAGCTCCCTTAGTCCACCTTCCTCTAATCTCGCTATTCCCTCCCACTACTCTTTGTTACTGAACCATTCTGAGACATGACCCCTCTCTGCTAAACATACCCTAACATCCACTTAGTCTGTCTCATTCGTGCTCCACAGAACTGTATCCTGGATTTGTCCCCAGTATGCTAGTGTACCAGTTGGGTGACTCTTTCTTGGAAAATGGAATCACATAAGGTCCTTCTTCCTCCCTGCCCTTGATCCTGTGTACTCCTGTCCAGCTCATTACTTAATTTTTAGTGGAAAAACATGATAAGAAATGAGGATAAGAAAAACTCTTGATATTCTGTTGTACCGCATTTGTTAAAACTAAAAAGCATAGATGTGCCCAAGGGGTCCTCTTTGTAAGTTCAAGGACTGTCAGTGTAATCCTGAGAACTGTGTTAATCTAAGCACAATTTGGGGAAGTATATATTTAATCCAAAATTACTATATCATATAGAATTTCCTTTTCTTCAAAGTACAGTGATC
Organism: Protopterus annectens; assembly: GCF_019279795.1. Taxonomy (NCBI): domain Eukaryota; kingdom Metazoa; phylum Chordata; order Ceratodontiformes; family Protopteridae; genus Protopterus; species Protopterus annectens. Next base: position 742,735,431 of record NC_056744.1, read on the forward strand.
TCAAAGATAGTAGATGTGAGCAGTATGTGTTTAGGGGTGAAGTCCCCCACATTGGTTTTACTGTGTAACAATGACATCCACAGTTTGCTGTTGCCTGTAATGAATCAGACATATTTTTTTAGTTTTGAAACTCACTCTGCCAAGCATCACATAGAAGAATTGGAAAGATTTAGAACCCCTGACATGAATACAGAGCTAATATGCCTTGGAAGGCTATTATAATTTTCTACATCCTTTCTTCATGCAAAAAGATGACAAGTGGTTATTATTCCGAGAAAGGCCATTGAAAACTGGCACACATTTCAGGTCATGGAAACTAATGCATTATTGGTAGGGTAGGACTAAAGGTCATAAAATCTACCTCCCCCAGTGGTGTAAATGCATAACACAAGCATGGCATTGCATGTTTTAAAAAAGCATGTTGCAGTGTATGTGCAGAAGTTAATTAGCAAGTTTAATCTGGTTATGTTTTGGAATATAGTATGTCTTAGTGGTGGCCATGGCTTAACAGTTATGTGGTTTATTGTATTAGTATCCTTTCTCAGCCATTCTGTCAAATTTCAAAGCCTGGATAATCTTTAGGTCAGTTTACCTTTATCCCACGTGCATAACATTGAAATGATCTAGAGATCATGTGTTTACTGTGTTGGTGATTTCTGTTAGTCAGTCAGTTACCCTCTCTACTGCTGATTGACAGCACATGGACTAGTAAGATTTAACACTTGTGTCAGAAAAGGGCTGTCGGTTTATTTCAAGTATTCATGCTTTTCCATTTTGTCTGAATTGCTTGTAATGTGTTCTGGTGTCTTCTGTGACTTCTTCCCACAGTCATCACCCAACAAGTTTATTTTGCTTCATTGGGAATATGATACATCTTACTGTTACATTATGCATTTGTTTCCATTATTAAGCTGGTATGTGGGGTACTTTAGTAGTAACTTACAAGTGATAATGCTTCACATTTGCATGGCTCTTTCCTTGTGCATGTGTGTCACACTGGCACAGATCATTGTAATGTCAGTCATCATGTTTTTGTCTTTCAGAAGCCTAGCTTGCTTGGAGAGCCACCAGTAGTGCTGTTTCAGAAGGCATTAGGCATCAGAGTGGCATCGAACTTGAACACTGCGAAGATATTTCTCAGTGACACACCAAAAGGTAATTTGGTATTTTAACTCAGAGATTGTACTTAGCAGTAGAATGAAACAATGGGCCTTAAACCTCTCTCATTCACTTCTGTGAAACACTTTCGTTTTTTTTTTTTATTATTGTATTTGTGTACTCATTTACCCATTACATGATAAGTGCTTTCACACATAAAATATTTTCACTGCTTTAATTTTATTCATATTGAGTCTTAGTAATGCCAAGTTTGAATTGCTGGCTTCTTAATTTCATTAGAACTTAATATATTTCACTTGTGCAATTTCAATAGCCATTCACCTACTATTAATCATCCTGTAAAACCCTTGTTGTGTCATCATATCTGCAGTCATCTACCTAGCTGTGTTAAAAGTACTAAATATATGTTATTGCGTAACTGTCTAAGAGACTTAATTTTGTGTAAGTTTTTATCTTTGTTTGGAAAAGCAAATATAAATGATTGATTAATTTTATGTAATGTATTAGCCTCGGTGCCCTTAGCAGTATAACTTTTCCTTTGTCTGTTGGTGGCACAAAGGCAGAACATCTGTCTACATTGCCAGTAATCCATGTTTGGAAGAGGACTCAGGCTATTGGTTACACTAGCCAGGGGGATATGATGAAGAAGCTGACAGCCAGCTCTCCTAGCCTGGGGAGTGTTAGACGTATACTGCTGACTGAACAACCTCTGTTGAAGGCAAGGGTGTCACAGCATCTTAGCAGGGCTAGGGGAAGTTGCAAAGTTATCCTGAAGTCATTGCAATAGCCACTTTCCCTGACAGGGATCCTTACCAATCCACCACATTCATTAAGGTGCCTAGATCCACAAATGGACCCCCCCCCCATTAGATCCTTCTCTAGTTTGTGAAAATTATAAGAGCATGCCAGAAGGCCCTTGTCCTAAGAAGTCAGGTGGGAAACCCTCAGTGAAGGGATATATTATAGATTTAAGGTAGGCGTGATTTGTGGATTAAGGGTTGGACTTGAAAGGGTGACACAACCAGAGGCTGAGTGGAGGTGGTTTTGATAAACAGAAAAAAGTGATAAGCTCACCTTAGAGATATATACAGACATGCTGCAGCTTCCATGTGTAGTTTAGGGAAATCCATCAAGAAACATAAAGTTTAAAGGAAAAAAATATTGGTTTATCATTTTTGTATGTTTTATTTTAAAAAGAAAGTGAACTATTGCATAATGTACTGAATGCTATGGTACTGATAGAGCCTTGTTGGCATCTGGGACTTCAGGTCAGCTGAAATCAAGTGGACACATTTCCACAAGTACTTAGCTGGAATATTCTATATGAAAGTAGCTATTAAATTAGAAAACTAACAACAAGAGGTGACTACATGTTGAATTTATTTTTCTGTGTCTATTTGTTACCATTTTCATAGATGTAGATTATATATTATGTTGTGTTATAGCAGTCCAGGACAAGAAAAATGAAGAATAATACATATAAAATTTACATTTATTGTGCCAAACCACATTCATTCCAACCTATTGCTTATATACCTCTGTATGGTGATTTCAGTAATGGTTGTTCCTCCAGTCAAAAATTACAACATCTCCAAATAACAGTACCCCACTTCTGTCTGTTGTCACCCTGTTTGTCCTTCCTTTTTTGCATTCTCTTCTATCCACCTAAATTGGTAACCCAACTTTATTTTCTTGCTTTACCCTCCCATGTTTTCCCCCTTCGGCAGTCAGTCTCTGCTCATACTTGCCATATCCACTTCTGGCCCTACCTTTTTCTGCTGTTTTGCTCTCTCTACTTGTCCTATCATGAACATCAGTCCTAGCTTTTCCTCTGGGGGCTAATACCCTTCCCATTGTCTCACCGCAGATATAAGTGCTATAAATTTAATTTTGTTTGTTTCTTTTCTGCAGTTATACTACCTTCCTCTGCTTCCCCAGCAAAACTCTACATACTGTTACCACATACATGAACTGGCCAACCTTTTTTCAGTACATCTCTTTTATACTGCTCTCTGTTGTGTGCTTTGACAAGTTAAAAGAAAGTTGGTCACTCCTGCCTGTCTACAAACTTAAATCTGATAGGCATTTTCTGTACTCATACAAAAGCTGCTAAGGCCTGGAACTCCTTACATGTATACGTAAGGTCTATACCCTCCCTCCCTTCATTCAAAACCACTTATGTGAGTCAATCCCTCCGAGCTACACACTCTAGGGACCTAAACCTTGTCACCACAATAAACAGAACATGCTGGAGGGATAGATTCCTGTCCCAGATTCTTCCCATACTCTGGAACAAACTACCTATCTATATCAAACAAAGCTCCTCATTAGCACTCTTCAAGAAAAATCTTGATGATTGGATGGGAGCTAGGAAATTCACCCCAGGGATCATATTTGTGGCTCTGCTTGTCAGGGGCACAGGAAAATAATTTTCTTAGGTGGCAAAAGCCAGGGTATCATTTGACTAGGCTTATGTAGGGCCTAGGGCCAATAGCCTTGTACCTACCTATGAATCTATGAACCTATAAACCAGAGCTGTGGATGAGGGCAAGGCAGTTCATACAGCCTACCTCGATCTGGCCAAGGCCTTTGATACCATTCCCCACTCAGGAATTATTGATAGACTCACCAAACTGGGTTGCAAACTGGCTCACAGTTAGAACCCACAGTGTGAAAGTAGCAGACTCCAACTGAGACTGCCGACCAGTCACAAGTGGAGTCCCACAGGGATCAGTCCTGGGTTCTGTCCTGTTTGGCATCTACTTCTCAGAAGTACAGGCCAACACAGAGGGACTCTGGCTGAAGAAGTTTGCCAAAGAGTGCAAGCTGGGAGCCATTATTAACTCCCCAAGTGATGTAGGTATTCTACAGAAAGGCCTAACCGAGACCAACGACTGGTGTTGATACCACGGCCTTAAGCTTAATGCCAAAAAATGCATCGTCATTCCCTTTGGGAAAAACTTAGTTCCCACTAATTACCACATTGATGGTAGCTCACTGAACACTGGGGACACAGCTTGACAGCAACCTCTCCTTCCACCACCACATTGCCACTGTGGTCAGAAAGTCCTTCTATGTGGCACATCTCATACCAAGGGTTTTGCATCCAGGAAGAAAGAGGTCATCATCTCTCTCTACTCTTCCCTCATTAGACCAATCATCAAGTGTAATGCCCCATTTGGCATGTACCACACTAAACACCTCCAACAGCTGGAAAGGCCACAAAAGTACCTCATGAAGAGGATCCTAGGCCTTAAACACATACCGTACATGGACAGACTCAAACAAATTCCAGCTTTTCTCTGTTTCATATCATCTATTAAGAGGCAATATCTGCTTGACTTACAAAGCCATGTCTGACCCAGCCCTGTTAGAAAAGTTACACCTAAATAAATCCCTCCGCACCACACGCTCCGTAGACCTCAACCTCATTACCAAAATCAACAGAATATGCTGGAGGGACAGGTTCATAAATCAGAGACTGCTCATGCTCTGGAATAGACTTCCCATACATGTCAAGCAGAGCACCTCACTGGCCCTTTTCAAGAAAAATCTTGATGAGTGGATGGGAAATATAAAGTTCTCCCCAGGGATCACTCCAGTGGCTCTACTTGATAAAGGCACCAGGAACTAAAGGCGGCATGATGGCAGGGCACTTCTATGGTCTAGGCTTGTAAAGGCTCCAGAGCCATTGGCCTAGTACACACCTATGAACCTATGAAAGACTTCCTAGCTAAAATCTGTCTCTGTTCTTGCTGAAAACCAGGATAAACTATATCCCTAAATGTGACCAAGTACCTTTTCATTCCTTATACCTCCTTACTCTCCCTTCTTCACTTACTTTTTCTGTAGATATACCGTAAGCTTGTTTTTCCCTCACTTCTTATTGCAATTCCTATTTGGATCATACTAACTTACCTTTAATTTCTCTATAAGTTGTCTAAAATTTCTCTAAAATATTAAATGATTGTGATATACCATATATCCATTCCTAACCAATGTTTTATATTATGTCTGATTTGTTAGAATTATTTATACTGCACATGTTTTTGTTTTATTTTTGAGGATTGTAAAATTATTGTTTTTAAAATGTTTTGTAATAATTTAGAGCTTTCTGCCTGGCCCTGCACAGAAAATGGACTTCTACCCAGGCAGACTTTCCCGGTAATTACATTTTTGTAAATAAGTAATAAATAAATAAAAAGCAGAGTGGTGGTATAAAACAATGCATTTTGTTCTACTCCACTAGGGGCTGTAGCTCCAAACAAGGATGGGGAATACTTCTGCAACAGTCATTTTAATTGCATTAGTGGACAATGTAGATGTCACTGAAAAAGAGGTTTCTTAACTTCATGGAGCTGAGTAGGCTGAAGGACCTCAGTCAGCAGGGTCTAAATAGACCAAGTGTTCCCTTCAGGCTACAATAATATAGCTCTTTTACTGGGAAATGGCCAAGGTGGTTCTTAGTGGACACTGCATACATACCTGGACTTTATTAAGGCTTTCATGTGGGTACCATACAAGACACTGGTTATTTTACTGAAGAGAACAAGAATGCTGCAGAATACCAAGTAAATAACAGGTTATCTGAAGGACTGGGGGGGCTGTCACAAGTGCATTGGCAGAAACCAAGTGTGTGTGTGTAAGAGCTCTCAGATGAGACAGGCAATGTGTTTTGGGTGTACTGCAGGGGTTTTGCACTACAGTTGAGTTTAAGTCTAATGGGTTGGAGACTGTCTATAGATAATTATAAACAAATCACTTGCTTCAGGAACCCAGGAAGGAGGCTAAAACAGAAGATATGAAAGAAGAAAATAATCTTGGAAATACTCATAAGTACACCAGTGTATTTCAACCACTAGGTAATGATACCAGCATGTATCAACAGATGTTTATTTATAAAAATATTCAAGTGCTTAAAACTAAGTATCTTCAAAAAAATAATAAATAGTGTACATGCAGAGCAAATGGGATTAAAAAGGCAGGCACAACTGTAAAATGCATATGTTATTTAAAAATCAAAAGTCTGAGCTGGCCATTTAAAAGTAGTGGTGATACCTGTGCCAGTCTCAAAATACATATTTCTGAAAAGATGGAATTTGAATGACATCCTAAAAGAGTTCTTTTTTTTTCTCAATAAATTTTTTATTAAGTATATAAAACAAGACATTTAGGAGTTTTGTACATGAAAAATAGATTTGAATAAGCATATTGTAACTTAAAAAAAAAAACAATCATTCAGGAGGGTTTACATATAGCACTGATAACAAAACATTATAAACTATATACACTATATACAGGTTAGGCATCCTGTAAAGAGAAAATAAATAAGAAAAAAAAAAAAAAAAAAAAAAATACCATCGTAAAACAATAAAAGAATTGAAGACATTAACTATTGATAATATTTAAAACTTTTTCTAATACTAACTTTTTCAATGCCTTTTTTTTTGGACTTCTAGCTATGTTCCTTTGAGCATCAATATATGAATAAGCCATTTTTTGAAAAGTAATCCAATTTAGTTTGGTGCGATCAAGCCAATTTTGTGTTATGTAGAGTTTTAATAAGGAGCAAATAAAGATGATAACATGAGTATCTGATTTTGAAAGATGAATTAATGGAATATGAAGAATAGCAAATTCCCAGGACAATGTAGACTTATGGTACCCCATTCGCTGTAGTCTGACTTTCAAAGAGGTCCACAATCTATGAGAAAAATGACAATACCACAAAATGTGGAGAAGATCTGCTTGGGGGTGATAGCAGCATGAGCATGCTGAGGATTTGTTTGGGTTGAATTTATTTAATTTATATGGGGTATAATAGGCATCATTATTAATCATTAATTGTGTGTATAATAATTTTTTGAAAGGGATATATTCCTTTGTAAATCTGATAGACAAAAGTTTCTGAGACTCAGATGTCCGGGAGTTATAATTTAACCATACATTAGATAAAAGACAATTGTGATCCATCATTAAGCTCTTTATCAACTTGTAGGAATTTGAAAGCATTTTATCTGATGAAGATAGTATTTTGATAACTGTGTTGAGATTATTCATTTGATGTTCTATGGGGTCTATACATAAAAACTTATTTTTAATTATTACTCTTAATTGACGAAGAATTGGCGAATAGTTCCAATTAACTTTCAAAATCTTACGCCAATCAGGTAAAGATAAGTCAATATGTTTCAAAATATCTCCAACTTTTAAATTTTTTATTAGAGGATATTTTGTTAAGTTAAAAGGTTTGTTATCAATCATTATATTTGGGTTTAGATGAATTGGTTGGATAAAATGAGAAATCTTATCTAAATTGCACAGTTTAAGTAAAGTTTGAAAAGCTTTAATCTTTTGTTTAATAAAGATAGACAGATTTTTAGTAGATGTGGTATCCAAAGAGATAAACGGAACAGCTTCTGGGTTTATATTTTTTGAAATGACGTAATTATACCATATTTTTATCCATAAAGAATGATTTATATGAGAAATATTCTTGAAATTAGATATGGTGAAAAGTTTATTAGATGAAACAATCAAATAATAGAGATGAAGGTTAGGAAGACCCAAACCACCCCTGTCCTTAGAAATTGATAATCTGGAATATGAAATTCTAACAGATTTGGGGAACCATAAAAATTTAGCCAGAACTTTATTTACAGACTCAAAGAAGGATTTCGGAATTATCTGGTCAGATGACGTGAATTGGTAAAGGAATTTGGGCAAAATGTTCATTTTAATTATGGCAGCCTTTGATAAAAGAGAAAGATTTAGATGTTCCCATCTGTTTATATCAGATAATATTGAGTTCCAAACTTTATATATGTTATTTTGAAAAGAAGATTTATTATTGTGTTCTAAGTTGATACCTAAATATTTTATATTATAAGTAAACTGAAATTGATGATCTGAAAACAGAAATGTTTTATGTACTAAATGATTTAAAGGAAATATATAGGTTTTGGAGGAATTTAAAAGATAGTTCGAAACAGAAGAGAAGTAATCAATAGAGTTAGTTATTTTTCTATAGTCAGATAGTGGGGTTTGAAAGTAAATTACTAGGTCATCAGCAAAGGCTGAGAAATAAATTTTGGTGTTGAGAATTCTAGGGACATTGTGAAAAGTATTTTGAATAATATATAACAACAAAGGTTCTAAGTAAATATTAAAGAGAAAGGGAGACAATGGACAGCCTTGTCTTGTTCCTCTAGTAATCTTTATAGGAGAAGAAAAGTGACCATTAATGTAAAGTCTAGTAAACATATCTTTGTACAATACTTTTAAAAAGTTTATAAAGAATAAAGGAATATTGAAATAAGACATAGTCTGAAAGAGAAAGTTCCAACAGACTCTGTCAAAAGCATTTGATGCATGAATGATCAAAGCATATATTGGGTTTGTATCTTTTTTAATAAGATGAATGATAGACTCTAAGGACAGTGTATTATCCCAGGCATGTCTGCGGGACATAAAACCAGATTGATCTTGAGAAATAATTGAGGGTAAAATCCGTTTCAATCTATTAGCCAAAATAGATGATAAGATCTTAATATCTACATTTATTAAAGAAATGGGTCTATAATTAGCTGGGTCAGATTTTTCTTTATTACTCTTCAGAATTAAGATAGTTTTAGATGTATTCCAATGAATGTCCGAGATATCATTAACTCTTATATAATTATATACTTTGAAAAGAAAGGGAAGAATTACCAATTTAAAAGTTTTGAAGAATTCCGGAGTGAAACTGTCAGGACCAGGAGATTTACCAGATTTAAGATTATCAATTGAATCCGAGATTTCTTGTAAGGATATAGGAGTAGAAAGTAGACTTTGTTGGTTATCATTTAGTTTAGGGAAATGCAGAGAATTTAAAAAGGTTTTTATGTGATTATCATTACTAAAATTAGAAGACTTTGAATATAAATCAGTAAAAAGAGAAGTAAAGAGCTGAATAATTTCTTCATCTGTGTTATATAATCTATTCTTATAAAACAATGATGAGATTTTTGGTCTGTTAAAATTAATTTTAATAATTCTAGCTAGTAGTTTAGAAGGAACCTGGGCCCATTCTGAATATGAAGCAAGTAACTTTTGTTCAGCTAAAGATAGATTATTTTGATGAAGCAAAATTAAATCTTTTTGGCATTCAAGAATTTGCTTTTCTATAGTACAGTCATGGTTCATTCTAAGTTGATTTTCCAGAGATAGAATTCTAGATTTTAGGAACTCCTCTTTCTTAAAGTAAAGTTTTTTGAAATAGGCCGCTTTACTGATAAATAGTCCTCTTAATCTCGCTTTACATGCAGCCCATTGTATGTCATAAGGGATATCTGATTATCTCAAGTTACCTTCCATTTCCTGTAAAATTTCGGAACATTGTTTACAAATTTCTTCATTTAGTAGTAAATTATTATTTAAAGACCATTTATTCAAATTAATTTTATTTTTAATATTAGTATTTATGTTTAATTTTAATAAAATTCTTGAATGGTCCGAAAAAAATCTAGGTTCAATATTAAAATCTAAAATATACTTTGAGATAGAATCAGAAATTAGAAAAAAATCCAATCTGGACCATGAACGATAACACTAAGAGTAATAGGTATAAACATCATTTCTATTTGAGATTTTAACAGTATGTAGTGGGTCCATTAAATTATAATCCATCATCAAATCATTAAGAGCCATAGTAGATTGATAGTTATAAGAAACAGTGGAGCGAGAACGATCAATTTCTGGATTTATTACTGCGTTCCAATCACCACCTACTATAATATAATGGTCTTTATATGATGTGAGAATATTATAAATTTTTAAAATGAACAAATGCTGTAAATTACATGGGCCATATATGTTTAAAACTAAAAGAGGTTTATCAAGACCATGGATAGAAGTGGTAAATAAACACCATCTACCCTCATTGTCAAATTTCTCATCGATAATGTTCCCCACGAATTTTTGCTTAATGATTATGGCTACACCTCTGGAATTAGATGAGTCTCCTGAGGCTACAATCCTCTTGATCCATTTTTTATTCCTCTCTTTATTCCAATCAAGTCGAGGAATATGGGACTCTTGAATAAAACAAATATTGGCCTGTGACTTAAAAATCAAATGAAACAATAATTACTTTTTTGCTTTGGTTTGAATACCTCTAACATTCCAAGAATCCAATATTATATCAACTGGCATATTCAAAGCATACAACTAGTATTGATGCTGTAAAGAAAACAAAGTAAAATCCCAACAGCACTTAAACCAGTACATCCGAGAAATAATAAAAAAAACAGATTTAGACTGGACAGTATTTGAATATACAATCAAATCAACAAATAACACATGTAGAAGAAAAATCATATCAAGAGTACTATAAGATTTATTTATATCCTTTATCCTGACCCTAGTGCCTACCCACCAAACACCTAATGATAAAGGAAGATCAGATGCGAATAAAATAGAAGTTGAAATTTTAAATAATAAAAGTATCAGGTTAACATAAAGAATACTCAATGAAAGCCTAACAAAAATTAAAACCAGTATTACACTACTAAACCTATATACAAGACTAACTAATTTCAAGATGTCCAACATATTCAATCCCTACTTAATATATTAAACTACAAGCTCCTATTATTAAGTAAAAATATATAATAATAAAATGAATTTCCTCAAGTATTTCAAGAAAGGAGAGAAAAAAAAAAACGATATTAACTAACAAAAAACATCACAGCCTAACAAATAATATGATGAAAACAAAACATATGTAAAATAACATATATTGATATTAAGAGACAAATATAATAATATTACTATATATATAAATAATCATATGAGAAACTAGTAATAAACGTATCATATATAAAATGATGTTTTAGTTATGTATAGAGAAAATAGCTATAAATAATGCAAAACAAAATAAGATTATGCACTATCAAGTAATCGCACAGTAAACAACAACAAACTTGTCAGTAATCATATAGAGAATAACTATTACAAAAAATATCTAAAATTATGAGTATAAGGATTTAAATATATTCCAAATATAGCAAAGACTATCCCCTAAGAGACTTAACTTTTATAAAACAATCCCATATAAATGAATGTTAACTGTCAAAATAGCTGTTACATAGCAACATCACTCAGTAGTTTACTGTATATTGAATAGACTTTGTCGCCATCTAGTGGTAAGAGATGAATACAAATAAAAACTACTGGACAATACCTTGACCCACAGTATATTCACTAGATTAAAAGGATACTACTGTAGATTTATATATTTTGAAAGAATAATTGTAAAATGCTTGAATCATTAGCTCTGTTAGTTGTAAGGTTATAATGTCCTTTTAGAATATAAGGAAGCAGTATGGCAACAGGATGTAAAATATACAGAACTCGTATGCACTCTCTTTATAATATCCAAATCAAGCAAAACAAATAAGCTAAATTCCAAAATAGTCAAACAGTTTACACCTAAACATGTATATTTTACCCAATGAGATTAAAGTTAACTCCATCTAAATTTTACAACAATTTATCTGTGTAATAGCTTGCTAAACATAACATACAATTACAGTCCCCTCATATTACTTATAGTTAATTGCATATAGTTCTTGAATGAACAAGCAAACAGTGTAGATAAAATATACAGTTTAACATTATGTTATATTTCAAAATATGCATTTTCCCGTCTGCTCATTCTTGTGCACTTATAATGAATGGGACTAACCTGTTCTGTTGATTTATGAATAACTTCCGCCTTAGTAGTCAAAGGCAAATACTCGCATTAAAGCGAGAAAGACATGTAGAGAATCACTGGTGGTATTGTGTAAAGATCACTTATTTAATGCATAAAAAAAGTCATCGCTTAGACACAGACACTCTAAGAGTGAATAAAAAGGTATAAGAATCCTTCCTGAAGACTAGTACGAGCTGACGAGAAGCGCCACTGTGAAAGTGAAGCTAGCGGATCTCCACAGCAAATGATGATGTCACCATCAGTCTCCGAGAGTCCGTAAGAGGTGCGTGATCAGATACAGATGCAGCTGGTGTTACAAGCAGAAGATTTTCTCTTTGTATAGTCTCGAGAGGCGAAATTTCTCCCTCCATAAACCACACAACTGGCGCAGGGGACTGCAATCTAAAAACTAGAAAATACTAATGCACTATATTCGCAAAAAGCGAAAAAGATAACTATATGACTGTTTGAAAGTCAGATAATAATACTAGAACTCTGTCAAGCATATATTTTCACAATAATATTAGCTTTTGCCAGAATTAAATAAAGAATATACTCAATACAACTTATTAGGGAAAAAAATAGGATTAAGCAATAACAGACATATACATTCTAAAGCATAAATAATGACAGAAAAATATCACTTTTGAAATACATTAAAAGTAACATATTATGATACAGAGTCAGGAAGCTTTTTAAATGTTTTAAAAAAAATATCTTTAGCATCTTTGGGGTCAGAGCACACAAACCTTTTGTCATTGGCTGTAAAAGACAAGGTATTTGGATAAGACATACGAAATCTTATCCCTCTTTTTATCAAGTCTGCACAATAAGGGGAAAGTTTTTGTCTATTTAATTTTATTTGAGAAGGAAGATCCTGGGAAAATGACAGTTTATGAGATTTCCATATACATTGTTTTTTACTTTTAGCTGCATCCAGGATTTGGAAAGTATCTTGAAAGTTTAATAACTTAGTATAAATAATCCTTGGTGAGGAAGAATCCTGTCTTGCACGTAATGCTCTATGTGCTCTCTCTACAATTATAGATTTTGAGGATGTTTCACAGTTTAATAATGTTTCGAAGATGTTCTTAGTCACAGATAACAAGATTTTATTGTCATAAGATTCAGGCAAACCACGAATACTGATGTTATTTCTTCGACTTCTGGCTTCCAAATCCAGCAGCTTAGCTTGTGTATCAGAAATAATCTTATCTTTAGATTTAAGGTCACTTTCCAATGAATCAGTTTTTATCTCTAAAGCTGTATTTCTATTTTCAATCATATCCATTCTATCATTTATTTGTTTTAAAGTTTTACTAAAATCAGCAAATTGTTCTGAGAAGTTTTGGATAGCACTTTGGATAGGATTTAATGCTATTTTTAGTTCATCTAAGTGAAAATTTGAATCATTTAAGTCTTTATTACTTACTTTGGAAGTTTCAGTAGATTGTTTAGATGTCCTTAATCTTTTTGAACTGGAATCTTTTTCAGGAGAGAGCATTGAAGAGAATTTGGCCTTTGTAGGTTGAGTCTCCATGGAGTCAGATTTTGTAGCCATGCCCAGAGATGAAGTGCAATTGGCAGGATATCAGGATACCAGGAATAGACTGAAGCAGCAAGTGTCCAAGCAGATGTGATACCAGAATTGTTCTGAGGTAAAATAAATCCCAGGATAAGAAATTCAGAGAAAAAAATAATCCAAATGCGTAGAAAAAGATTTATAAAATCTTTTTGTAAAAAAAAACTGAGGAAAAAGTTTGGTACAAAGTTGTAAAAAAAAAACAGGAGTTGAATAGCTGTGAGGAGCTCAAAGAGTAGGGACTAATCTAGTCGGCAGCCATCTTGGAATCTCTGACATCCTAAAAGAGTTCTTGGATTCACTCATTGTGTGAGTTTAAAAGGGAAATCTTTATGGGTAGAAAATGGAGCTCACAACCCCTCCCTTGCACTTGTCCACCTCATTTACCTCTTTGCTTGAATCCACCCTGAAGTGTGGTGTTCACCCTGGAGAATGTACCTTAATAAAATCTCAGGCTGGTGATTAAAGGTATACAGAAAGTGGCATCTGTTCCTTTGAAGGGTCTGCAGGAAATTGCTTACGTGACAGGGTTTGATGTGGTAGATTTGTTTAGCCTTAAGTAATTAAAGGATGTGCAAATAAGCCGATCTGCCAGTTTGCATGTCTTTGAATCTCCGTTATTGCAGTGACTTGCAGCTCAGCGTTGATCTGTATGTCATGGTAGTAACCTGCTGCCAGTGTAGACATTGGCTTTCCTCCCTACAGTCACTCTGAAATACACACACACACACACACACACACACACACACACACACACACACACACACACACACACACACACACACACACACACACTACCACTACATACTACACACTACACACTCCCTGCTCCCCTGTCTTGTCTGGCCTCCCATGGTTCTTCAACCCCTGATCACTGTAATCTTTTGTGTACCATTGTGGCACACTTGTAGTTGCCCTAGTGGCTAGAGATTCCCCCAACCCTGATCGCTGTTCTGTTCTACATGCCATTGTGGCATTTAAAGGTAGAAACCCTGGTATCCAATGCCCCCCACTTCCCAATCCCCATCCTGAAGTCTGTATCATTATGGCACTTAGAGGTTGCTTAATCCCTGGTGTCTAGTGGCTCCCCCCAAATCTTCACCCTTGATCCTGTTACTGCTGTACATGCTGTTATGGCACTTAAAGTTAGAAATCCCTGGTGTCTAGTGATTCCTTCCCCCACTCTGATCCCTGTACTGATGATGGTGCTGTTATGGTACTTGTGTTAGAATCATTGTGTGCAGTTATTTCCCTCACACCCCAACCCTGTACTGATAGTGCCATTATGGCACTTAACTGTTGTTGTATCCCTGATGTCTAGTGACACCCCTACCCCCACCCCCAATCCCAGTACCCCTGTTGTGTTAGGTAGTTGAATCTTTTCAGTGAAAAAGTACTTTATCCTGTCCTGATAACATTGTGTTTCTGTATTTGCTGGACATACTGTTTTCTCTGTCCTGTCATTTTCTACTAGAGTAATCACATTACATTTACTTACTGCCTAAATACCCATATCTTGTCATCCTTATCTGTTCTCATTTCTAGTGAAAAGGTTAAAGTTCCCTTTGCCTCTCCTACTGTGCCATGCATTTGATTCCTCTCACAGTATTAGTCACTTTCCCCTCCAGCCTCTCTCAACACCATAACCTTCTGATGTTCTTCGTGTTTCACTGTTGCAATCATTACACTTGGGTTATCCTGCTGGCAGGCTACCCTCAGTCGGCCTGAATTCCAAAGTCTAGGTCTGGCATCGGTTGCTGTCACCTCTTCCCTGACGTCAGTGCACCAGGGGTATAAAAGATGCAGCCGATGCCATTTTCTTCAGTCTTTCTTGCCGCGCGGTGCCCGAAGCATAAGCAGTTCGCAAGTGCCGGTCGGCCGACTCCTGGGATTTTCGAGTTCGAATTTCAGATCTGAAGCCTTCATTAAAAGCTAAGTACCCCGTTGGGAAACTTTTTCCTTGCTCCAGACCAATGTCAGAAAAAGTTAATAATTGTATTTCTCGTGGGAAGCAAATACCTCATAAGGACTTTCATTCTTACTGTATTCCTTGCCTAGGCCCTGACCACGACGTTGCTAGTTGTCGATTTTGTGTTAGATTTAACCAACACGCTATTAAGCATCGGTACGATTTTGCATTACACTATTTTGGCAGAAGATTTAATTATATGATGTCGTCGAATAGCCATCCGACTACCGGAATTCACAAGAAACGCAAAGAAAAAGAAAAGGACAGGCATCCGAAGTCCAAAACCGATGACAAGGCTTCTTCTAAGTCAGTTGCCGGTTCTCAGTGAGGCGCCTTCGTAGCCCCTGATGCCCGCTACTTTAGACTTGCAGACTGCTACCGACTCCCATGTGGAGCAGCTGGAAGTTCAAGGTATTGGACCTTCGGAGACCATTCCCACAGATGGGTCCGGAGCCGCTGAGCAGGCATCTGCTTCTGAGGGTGTTTTCAGACCTACTCAATTATACATTAAAACGACTTCAGCTTCAAAGGCAAAGATTAAAGCACCTTTAAAGACAAAGAAACAAGTACAACAGCCTCATGGACAGGCCTCTATGCCCAAAAAACAGATGGTCAAAATGGCCAAAGACAATTACTTTGATCAGGGGTTCCCATCCCCCACCTGATAAAAGGCCTAGGCAAGACACAGAATATGAATCTCCAGATCAGGTTTCCATTTCCTCTGATTCCTCTTCTGATCAGGAATACTATCTTCCTCCCTATGAGGATTCTGATGCTGAAGAATCTATCCCTTCAGCCTCTCCTCCTGAGGATTACTCTTTTGGGGAAACCTTGCATACCATGAGGGAGCATTTCCACTGGGAGAGCCAAGATTTTTCAGAATCTAAGAAAAGGCTCAGAGACTTCCTTTTACTACCATAACACAGGTCCCTGGCTATTCCACCTGTGTTAGCCATTGTTGTTGATGTATTTTCAGAGTCCAGTCTGACCCCTGACTCCTTACCTCCAGCTCCTGTTAAGCCGGACAGGTACTACAGGGTCCCTGAGTCTCATAAATTCCTTTTCAAAAACCCTGCTGCTGACCCAGAAACTATCTTTCAGGGTCCCAAAGGGGTCAAGGCTTCCACTGCAAAAAACCCTACCCCCTCTGACAGGGATTCTAGGGCACTGGACAGATGGGGAAAAAAGATTTACACTTCTGCTACCTTGGCTATAAGGGCTTTAAATTGTCAGTTTCATATGCTCAAATACCAGCAATATATTTTGTCACTGCTTAAACAGAAAATGTTGACTAATTCTGAATGTGCAGAAAACAAAGAAATGCAGGATTTATTGGAGGCCTCCTGCAGAGCTGCTGGAATGGGCTCTGTCATCAGGAGACATGCTTGGTTAAAGGGACAAACTCTGCATGATCATGTCAAAGCAAAATTATTAAATGCCCCATTACAGCATGATACTTTGGTGTTAAAGCAGAAGAGGTGTTAAAGAAAATGGAGGACAAAGCTAAATCTATGCAAACGGTTAAGGATTTCTAAAAGGTTCAGCCTCCAAGATTTAGCAGACACTGGCCTACAAAGAATTGGTCCTTTCCAGTGTCAGACAGACCACAAAGGGGCAGATACAGACGCCCAAGAGGCAGATCCCAGCCCCAAGGCTTGTACAGGTCTAAACAATGAGGTGCTTCTACCTCCAAAAAGTGGAGAAGACAAATCACAACCATACAGGAAACAGTCCCAATGACTTCCCCCTGCCTGCACCAAGCACTTATCTTCTGGCAGCACCTTTAGGGGGAAAACTAGTACTTTTTTCTCAAAACTGGCACATAATAACCCAGGACAAATGGGTCTTAGACATAGTGTCACAAGGCTACAAGTTTCACTTCCATACCCTGCCAAGGACAAACGGCTGTCCAGACCTGCCAAAACATCAATGGGCAGAGGCACAAAAGCAAGTCTCATCCCTCATGGACATGAGGGCCATTCAACAAGTACCAGAGCAAGAGCAGGGACAAGGATTTTATTCAAGTCTGTTTTTGGTACCAAGAAAGGACAAGACCTGGAGACCAATACTGGACCTGCCTATTCTAAACACATTTCTGGATATACCAAAATTCAAAATGTTGACTATACAGCAACTTCTGCCCATGCTGGGCAAGAAGGCTTGGCTGGTGAATTTAGACCTAAAAGAGGCATACCTGCATGTCCAAATCAGACAAACATGCAGAAGATACCTCAGATTCAAAGCTGGCTCAATGCACTACCAGTTCTCTGCACTGCCCTTTGGCTTATCTACTGCGCCCAGGGTCTTCACAAAGTGCTTGGCACCAGTAATTGTATTCTGCAGACAAAGAGGAATACAAATATATCCTTACTTGGATGACTGCCTCATTCAAGCAGAGAACAAGGACATTCTACTACAGCATCTGGCGTTTGTAAAGAGATTTCTAACAGGCCTAGGGTATACAGTCAACGTAAAGAAATCAAAACTAGTACCCTCTCAAGAGATAATATTCCTGGGTGCAAGCTTAAATACAATTGCCCAGATGGCTTATCTCACGCCAGACAAACAAAGGCAATTGATTACCTATTTCAACCTGTTGGCAACAAAGGCCCAGTTATCTGCAAGAAAATTCTGCAGGCTTTGGGCTTCATGGCATCCTGCATTCTACTAATTCCATATGCGAGACTGCATATGAGGAAACCTCAATGGTACCTAAAAAGTGTTTGGACTCAACATTGCCACAGCCTGGAAACTATAATTACCCTCATTCCTTACCTGCAAAAGGAGATGTTCATCGTGTTTCACTGTTGCAGTCATTACACTTGGGTTATCCTGCTGGCAGGCTACCCGCAGTCGGCCTGAATTCCAAAGTCCTGGTCCAGCATTGGTTGCTGTCACCTCTTCAGTGCGCCAGGGGTATAAAAGATGCAGCCAATGCCATTTTCTTCAGTCTTTCTTGCCGCGCGGTGCTCAAAGCAAAAGCAGTTCGCAAGTGCCGGTCAGCTGACTCCTGAGATTTTCGAAATCGAATTTCAGATCCGAAGTCTTCAATAAAGCTAAGTACCCCATTGGGGAAACTTTTTTCTTGCTCCAGACCAATGTCAGAAAAGGTTAACAATTGTATTTCTTGTGGGAAGCAAATACCTCATAAGGATTTCCACTCTTACTGCATTCCTTGCCTAGGCCCTGACCACGACGTTGCTAGTTGTCGGTTTTGTGCTAGATTTAACCAATGCACTATTTATTTTATTTTACATTTGTTGACTGGGCTAGTCCAACTGGATACATGTCCATTTTCAGTAGAGGCCTGAGGATTTAAGCTCCAAAGCTAGGACAATGCAATTAACACAACATCTTAGGATACATGAGATAAAAGCTATTTACAGTATGTATAAGAGGTTGTCACCATAAAATTTACAGTGCAGAACGCAGGCATAATAAAGGATGCAAGTGCAATCTGTAGTTTACAATGCAGAAATACAGGCATAATAAAGGAATGCAAATACAGTCAAGGTGTTCAAGAGATAATTAGTAACATAGTTAAATAAGGAAGGAGTTGCTTTTAATGCGTTAATGGGTTCGGAAGAGCAGAGTATATAAAGACAGTTAGACTAGTCAGGTTTAGAGCATGAGCATAACCAATGAGTTTTGAGGAATACTTTCAATTTGTTTTTGAAACAGGGTAGTGAGGGAAGTGTGGAGAGTTCATTTGGAAAGAGGTTCCAGCTTTTCCAACTATATTAGCAAAAAGGGAGTCACCAGCTTTATTGTTTGTTTTAGTAGTATGCACTAGAAGTTTCTGGAAAGACCTTAAGGATTCCAGGTTTTTATAGGGAGTGATTAGTGTGGAAAGAATAGGTGTTTTGCATGGTTTGTAAAGAGTGTTGTGGTGATGAAATTTAATTAGATTTTGTAGTTCAAGCCATCCCAGCTGCTTTAAATTAAGGCAGTGATGGGTTCTAAATGAGTTGCCTTTTGCAAATCTGGCAATATTGTAGGACATATCCAATTTGTTAAGATTATTTTTTGATAGGTTAGTAAAAATAGGTGAGGCATAGAGAAGAGAAGAGATAAGATGAGTGTGTGCTATTGTGGTTCGAGCTGAAGGTAGGAGAAATGATTTTATCCTATAGAGAGAGCCTAGCTTTTTGTTGACAGTTTTTATGGTATTGTTAATATGGATATCAAAGTTCAGATTATTGTCAATGGTGACTCCTAATAGTTTGCTGGTTGGTTCAGGGGATGTAATGGTTTTATTGGTAGAGTTAACTGAGAAATCTAATGGGGGGATTTCTTAGTAGGAGAGAAAAGAAGGAGTTTAGTCTTTTTGGGATTTAGGAGAAGGTATCTATGTGTGAACCATTGTTCAAATGTGTTAAATACTTGTTGAGTAAGATAGAGAAGTTCAGAAGAGGAGGGGGCTGAGCATATCAGTGTAGAGTCATCCGCATATTGTATGCATGTAGCTTGGGGGATGGCAAGGTGGAGGTCATTGATGAATATGGAAAAAAGTAGAGGTCCAAGGATGGACCCTTGAGGGACTCCGAGGTTGACGGGCAGGTGAATAGAGAGAGACTTGTGCTATAGTACGGCCTGTTGTCTTTTATCCAGGTAGGACTGGAACCATTTTATGGAGGATGTATCTAGTGACAGGGATTTCAGTATAGTGATGAGAATTTGGTGATTTACCATGTCAAAAGCTTTCAACATGTCAAAATAGGGCTGAAGAGAGTTTGTTAAGGTTGCGGTTGTTGTTGATACAATCTGTGAAGGAAAGAAGGGCAGTAGTAGTGCTATGTGAAGGTCTAAAACCATGTTGACAGTTGGCTAGTAGGTTATTTTGTATTAGATGGTCAAGTAATTGTTTGTGGATACATTTTTCCATGATCTTTGCTAGAGGTGAGAGGAGGGCAATGGGGTGGTAATTGGAGAATTCAGTGGATTGTCCTCCTTTGTGGAGGGGATAATATGGGAAATTTTCCATAAATTAGGGATATAACTTTCAGTAATAGTTCTGTTGATCAGGATAGAAATGGGATAGGCAATAGCTTTGGCGGATTGTTGTAGGAATTCAGCAGATAGTTGGTCTGCTGAGGGGGAGCATGGTTTCCAGAAGGGTAAGAATATATGATGTTGGAATGGGTTGAAAATGAAAAGTAGGGGGGTGAGGTTGATTCTATCGAAGGTAGAGTGAAGTTGTTAGGTGATAGTTGACTAGCTAATGCTTGTATAGCATCAGTAAAAAAGGTGTTAAAAGAATTTGCTATATTTGTTGGTGTTTTGTGTTCAGTGTTTTGAGGGTTTGGAGTAGTGGATTGCCCTGGGTGGAGTAGTTGGTTGATACTAGACCAAAATTTCTGTGGCTTGTTTTGACTGGCTTGTTGGGATTGGAGGTAGTAGTTTTTTGTCAGATATGATAGCTTTCTTAGTTTCATTTCGTAGCTGTCTAAATGTCTGTTGGTCTATAGGGTTTTTTGTTTTCCTCCATTTTGCCTAATGTTTGTTTCTAACATTGATTTTATATTTGGTTTCCTTGGAAAGCCAGGGAGCATGTTTGGTTTTGGTTCTAACTAGTCTGGTTGGGGCATGGTGGTTGAGGATAGCAAGGAAGTTAGAGTTAAAGTAACTAACAGCCTCATCTAAAGGTGGGTATTCTAGGGGTGACCAGTTGCATGCTCTCTTAGTTCCATTTGGAAAAGTTCAGGATTAAAGTGCTTTTTAGACCTGATGTTTTTAATGGATGTTGGGGAGGGAAAGTTGATTTTATGTCTGATGATATAGGTAAGAGAGTGGTCACTTAAATCAGGGAGAGTTCCTGAGTCATAGATGTGAGGATGATGATTAATGAGGATCCAGTCTAGTAAGCTTGATTTCTTGTTAGATTTATTTAGTCTGGTAGGGGAGGTAATGGTTTGGGAATACCCATATAGGTTAATATGGTTTGAGGGGAGGTTACTGCATAAGCAGGTCCAGTCAATATTTGTGTCACCTAGGATTATGGTTTCTTGAGGCAGGTTTTGGGAAAGCCAGCAAAGTATATTTTCCATGGTTGCTATGTTATTACCAGGAGGTAGATATATACAGATGACATAGATGGATTTGGAATTGTTAAGAAGTTTGGTGATAAGAATTTCTGCATTGGAGTCTATAGGTGGTTTGCTGTTATGAGTGGTTAATTGTAAGATAGGTTTATATAGGATAGCGACCCCTCCACCTTTCTTGGATGTTCGGTCTAGTCTCAGAATATTATATCCAGGTGGGATGATTTCATTATCTTTGGTTGAAGGTTTTAGACAGGTTTCTGTTAAGCAGAGAATATCAAAGGAATAGATTTCTGTTAGAGCTTGGAGTTGAGTTACTTTATTGTTTATACAGCGTATGTTAAGATGAGCAATTAATAGGGAGTTAGATGGTCTAGAAAGGGATTGGGTAGGTGATTCTTTGAAGTTGAGGAGAGAGATGGGAGTTGTTGGGGGGCCTGGGTTAGGGTGAATGTCACCATCCTTTAAATAGAGTAGAAGGCTTAGATAGTATGGGTTTTTGAATCTGCTGTATAGAGACAGACATTTTTTGGGGATTAGATTGTTGTGTGTAGAGTTCTATGATATTTAGGAAGTATGTAGTTAGCTGAGGATGTTATGTTAGCGTGAATAAAAAGTAAAGGTGAGTTTGGAGAGTTGGTTTCTTTTTTGTGATAGTTTTGATTTGGGTCTAGTGGATTTTCAAATGAGGTGAAAAGATGAGTAAAGATTAAAGGAGGTAATAGTGAGAGTGTGAATAAGAATGTGATAAAGGATGGGGTGGATTGAGTATTCATTATATGGCTAGATATAGGTTCTTTGTAGGTAGAAGAAAGAAGTTTTTTGTGTGGAGATGAGAGAGTGAGTAGAGAATGGTAATCTAGGAGGAGAGTAGTGAGAGGGTAATATTTGTGGAGTTAGGTAATAGGAGAGTTTGTAGGGAGAAAAGCTAGAGGGAAGAGTAATTGTAAAGAGGAAATTGTCTAATAATGAGGTATTATTAGATAGTACAGGTGAGGGGAAGAGGTGTGGTTAGAAGGTAATGGTAAGAGGAAGGGGTGTGGTTGGAGAGTAACAGGAGAAGGAAGAGGTGTGGTTTAGGAAGTATAAAGATAGGACCCTTGGGGGTGGGTGGGAATTGGGTGTAGGGAGGGGAGCGGAGTGAGCCCACAGGGCGAACGGAGCGTGTAGAAACAGATACTGAATCAGTTAATGAAAAACAATCAGTTAGGCTAGTTCTAGTGATAGAATGGAAAAGAATAGTGTCCAGAAAGTGTCTCTAGTCTGTAAATGTGCAGGGAAATGGGAAAAAAAAGAAATGAAAAGGGGGAAGAGGACTGGGGAGGTATCAATGGACAGTAGACAAGAAGGAAAAAAACAAAAGAGACAGTTAATAGCACTTCGGGGACTACTGAAGGTAAGAACAGGGGTAAGTAGTTGATAAAGAGAAAAAGGGTACGAGTAGAAAAAGTCTGGAATTAGGGTGCCATCTAGTGGGCAAGTCTAGTATAGCTGGTTAGCTTGAGAGGGAGTAACAATGGAGGTCTACAGATTGGAGAGTGGGAATAAAAACGTAAAAAACAAAGGGGAGGGGATCTATACAGGTGGGAGGGATGAGATAGTGAAGGTTATGTAGAAGGGGAAGCAAGGGCTGCTGGCTGTCCTGGCTCAGGCCTGGGTATAACATGTGAAATTTGGTACAGTCAATAGAAAGTCTTTCTTGTTGGAATTATTCAGCAGACATATTTTACTGTTTTCCTTGATAGGGGATTGTAGAATTGTTATGCAATGCGGTGACCCGCCGATATTTGGAGAGGGTTCTTAGCTTCTGGCTGACTAACACTAGAAGCCTGGGATGAATAGAGTATTTTACTGTTTTCCTTGATAGGGGATTGTAGAATTGTTATGCAATGAGGTGACCCGCCGATATTTGGAGAGGGTTCTTAGCTTCCTGCTGACTAGCACTAGAAGCCTGGGATGAATAGAGTATTTTACTGTTTTCCTTGATAGGGGATTGTAGAATTGTTATGCAATGAGGTGACCCACCAATATTTGGAGAGGGTTCCTAGCTTCCTGCTGTCTAGCACTAGAAGCCTGGGATGAATAGAGTATGTTACTGTTTTCCTTGATAGGGGATTGTAGAATTGTTATGCAATGAGGTGACCCGCTGATATTTGGAGAGGGTTCTTAGCTTCCTGCTGACTAGCATTAGAAGCCTGGGATGAATAGAGTATTTTACTGTTTTCCTTGATAGGGGATTGTAGAATTGTTATGCAATGAGGTGACCCGCTGATATTTGGAGAGGGTTATTTGCTTCCTGCTGACAAGCACTAGAAGCCTGGGATGAATAGAGTATGCCAGAGGTTGATGCTGGGCCAGGAACAAAGAGCAGCCAGGGCTTATCCCAAGTCCTAAAAAAAGGATCTTAATTAAGCGGCGGTACGATTTTGCTTTTCATTATTTTGGCAGAAGGTTTAATTACATAATGCCGTCAGAACAACCGATGACCACAATTCATAAAAAACACAAGGATAAAGACAAGGACAAGCATCCGTGGTCCAAAACCGATGACAAAGCCTCTTCTAGGCCAGTCGCTGGTTCGCCAGTGCTCAGTGAAGCGCTTTCGCAGCCCCTGACTCCCGCTACCTCAGAGCCACAGGCCGCCTCTGACTCCCATGTGGAGACAGCTAGGCCTCTGGATACTCAAGGTATTGGCCCTTCAGAAATGAATCCCTCAGATCAGTCCGGAGCTGCTGAGCAGGCATCGGCTTCTGAGGGTGTCTTCAGACCTACACAACTTTATATAAAGCCTACTTCAGCATCCAAGAGGATCCTCAGGAGTGGAAACTAGATTCACAAATCTTCAACATGATAACAGGGAAAGGGGTATGCCCAGACATAGATCTATTCACCTCCCCTCACAACTGCCAGCTACAGAGATTCTGCACTCGGACTTATCACAAGCAAGCATGGAAAGTGGACTCCCTTTCATTCAGCTGGAAAACCCTTACAGTATATGCCTTCCCTCCTCTGCCTCTTCTCTCCAAGGTACTCCTAAAGGACAGATAAGAAAAGCCAAACATGATACTAATTGCCCCAGACTGGCCACGCCAGCACTGGTACCCAATCCTAAAGAGCTTGTCTCAAGGCCCAGCCTGGACATTGCCTCTAATACCTCATTTGCTGACCCAACAGAACAATCAGATCCTGCACAGCCAACTCACAACCCTAATTTTGGCTGCATGGCGGATAATGTAATCATTCAGAACACACATCTCTCTAAAGCAGTTATGGATGTTATTTTGGAGGCCAGGAGGCCCAGCACCAGAAAATCTTATGCAGAAAAATGGAAGAGATTCTGTGCTTGGAACCAAGTGCAGGGATTTGACTCGCTTGTACCAAATATTCCTCAGATTTTGCAATACCTAACTGAGATGCTGGACAAAGGCCTATCCTTCTCATCAATTAAGATCCATGCCTCTGCCATTTCAGCTAATTACAATACGGACCCACCTATTTTTTCTCATCCACTGCTAAGACAGTTTCCCAGAGGGGCCAAAAACATAAGACCTCCAAGGAGAGCTCCAATACCTGCATGGGACCTCAATTTTGTCTTGGAAAAACTCACACTGCCTCCAATTGAGCCAGCCAATACAGCAGAGATAAAATACTTGTTATGGAAAACCACTCTTCTCCTAGTAATAACTTCAGCAAGAAGAGTCTCAGAGTTACAGGCACTAACGACTGTGGAACCTTTTATTATTTTCCATCAGGAAAGGATTTCTCTAAGGACAAACCCGACATTTATGCCTAAGGTAGTGTCTAGGGTGGCTCTTAACCAAACCATACATTTGCCTACCTTTAACCCAAACTCACAGAATAAGGGGGAGAGACTTCTGCATACTTTGGACATACACAGACAGCTACGCTTTTACTTGGACAAGACTAAAGCCTTCAGAAAGACTGAGCAACTCTTGGTGGCATATGTTGCAGGTTCGCAAGGAAAAGCCATTTCAAAGCAGACTATTTCAAAATGGATAGGCCATTGCATTTGTTTCTGCTATTCACAACATGGCAAATCAGTGCCCAAGGGCATTAGGCCACATTCTACCAGAGCAGCAGCCACTTCAGCAGCCTTCCTCAGAGGAGTACCAACCTAGGATATTTTGGAGGCTGCAACATGGTCTTCAGTGCACACTTTTACAAAGCACTACCATTTACCTCTCTACTCTAAATCTAGAGCAGGCTTTGCCACTGCAGTTCTGCAGGGCCTCATAGCCACTCCAAACTCTATTTAGGCCCAGTCACCCAACCTCAGCTTTGGGATTCAACCCAAGTGTAATGACTGCAACAGTGAAACACGATGAACATAGTAAAGTTGTGTACCTACCATAAATGTAGATGTTCAAGTGTATTCACTGTTGCAGTCCAGGTCACCCCCCCCCCCCCCACTATCATCCTTTTTATTTGCTGGGACTTATCTGTAACTCTCTATTCTAAACAACCTATGTGGTGTATTTGCTTGTAGATGAAGGTTATGTGCATGCTTTTTTATGATCATAATTTTTACAGCCTACCCTTTTGGGGGCACCTGACATCTGGGGCAAGAAAAACTGAAGAAAATGGCATTGGCTGCATCTTTTATACCCCTGGCGCACTGACGTCAGGGAAGAGGCGACAGCAACCAACGCCGGACCAGGACTTTGGAATTCAGGCCGACTGCGGGTAGCCTGCCAGCAGGATAACCCAAGTGTAATGACTGCAACAGTGAATACACTCGAACATCTACATTTGTGGTAAGTACACAACTGTACTTTTTGTTGGTGGGTGAGGGCTTGTCACCAGAACAAGGGATAGCCATTTACTTTACCCCCAGCCAGGCAGACATTAACAATGGATGCATCAGATTATGCCTGGGGGGCCCACATGGCAGGAAGATGTATTCAAGGAACATGGTCCGCAAACCAAATGCATCTACATATCAATCAAAAAGAGATGCTAGCTGTCCAGAATGCCCTGACAGCTTTCAAGGACCTACTTCATCTGGGACAAGTACTGATAAAGACAGACAACATCATGGTCATGTGGTATATAAACAAGCAGGGAGGCACTCATTCTTACCCCTTTTGCAGACTAGCCATGACTCTGTGGACACAGCTTTGACTTACCAGGTACATCTGCAGGCACAATTCCTGCCAGGAAAGATAAATACTCTGGCAGATGAACTAAGCAGAAACCTCATGGATCCCCATGAGTGGAAATTGGATCCACAAGTCTTCAGCATGATAACAAGGAAATGGCGATGCCCAGATATAGATCTATTTGCCTCTCCTCACAACTACCAACAAAAAAGATTCTGTACAAGGACTTATCACAGACAAGCATGGAAAGCGGATGCTCTCTCTTTCAGCTGGAAAAGCTTAGCAGTATATGCCTTTCCTCCACTGCCTCTCCTCCCCAAGGTACTCCTAAAGGTCAGACAAGAGAAGCCAAAGATGATACTGACTGCCCCAGACTGGCCCCGCCAGCAATGGTACTCAATCCTAAGGAACTTGTCTCAATGCCCGGCTTGGACCTTGCCTCAAATACCTCATCTACTATCCCAACAAAACAATCAGATCCTGCACAGCCAATTAAAGACCTTAAATCTGGCAGCATGGCAGATAATGTAGTAATACAAAACGCGCCTCTCACTAAAGCTGTAATGGATGTCATTTTGGAGGCCAGAAGGCCTAGTACCAGAAAATCTTATGTTGGAAAATGGAAGAGATTCTGTGCTTGGAACCAGGCACAAGGAATTGACACAGCTGTACCAAATATTCCTCAGATTTTGCAATACTTAACTGAGATGCTGGACAAAGGCCTATCCTTTTCATCAATCAAAATTCATGCCTCTGCCATTTCGGCTCATTACAATACAGAGCCACCAATCTTTTCTCATCCGTTGTTAAGGCAGTACCTCAGAGGATCCAAAAACGTAAGACCTCCAAGGAGATCACCAATACCTGCATGGGACCTTAATTATGTTTTGGAAAAACTCACCCCGCCAGCCACTACAGTTGATATAAAGTTTCTATCTTGGAAAACAGCTCTGCTCCTAGCAATAACCTCTGCAAGATGAGTCTCAGAGCTACAGACACTCATGGCTGTGGAACATTTTATCATTTCTTTATCCAGACAGGGTTTCTCTGAGGACAAACCCAACATTTATGCCTAAGGTAGTGTCCAGTGTGGCCCTTAACCAAACTATTCATCTGCCTACTTTTTATCCAAACCCACAGAGTAAGGGGGAGAGAATTCTGCATTCTTTGGACATACACAGACAGCTACGCTTCTACCTGAACAGAACCAAAGCTTTCAGAAAGACAGAGCAACTGCTAGTGGCATATGCTGCAGGATCTCAAGGAAAGGCTATCTCAAAGCAGACTATTTCAAAGTGGATAGGCCACTGCATCCATTTCTGCTATTCTCAACATGACAAGCCAGTGCCTAATGGCATTATGCCACATTCAACCAGAGCAGCAGCTACTTCAGCAGCCTTCCTCAGGAGAGTACCAACCAAAGACATTTTAGAGGCTGCAACCTGGAGTTCAGTGCACACCTTTACAAAGCACTATCACTCTAAATCCAGGGCAGGCTTTGCCACTGCAGTTCTGCAGAGCCTCATAGCCACTCCAAATGCTATTTAGCTCCAGCCTCCCAACCTTATCTTTGGGATTCAACCCAAGTATAATGACTGCAACAGTGAAACACGAAGAACATAGTACAGTTGTGTACACTTACCATAAATGTAGATGTTGGAGTGTATTCACTGTTGCAGTCCAGGTTACCCACCCACCATCCCCCATATATTTGCTGCAATTTATCTGCTCTTCTCTAACCTATGCAACCTGTGTGGTGTATTTGCTTATAGATGAAGGTATTATATATATTTTGGTGCATGCATGTTTTATTGGCATATTTTTAGCCTACCCTTTGGGGGGCACCTAACATCTGGGGCAAGAAAAACTGAAGAAAATGGCATTGGCTGCATCTTTTATACCCCTGGCACACTGTCATGGAAGAGATGACAGCAACCAATGCCGGACCTAGACTTTGGAATTCAGGCCAACTGAGGGTCACCTGACAGCAGGATAACCCAAATGTAATGACTGCAACAGTGAATACACTCGAACATCTACATTTATGGTAAGTGTACACAATTGTACTTTCCCTGTAAGGCTTCCAAAACTGCGTGCAGCACTCTAGCACTCTAGATGTAGCCTAACTATTGTCTGGGGTGGGGGGGGCATTGCCTGCAGGAATTAGTGCCTGACAAAGGAGCATCATTTATTTCCAGCATAGTCAGTATCTGACAAAGGAGCATTGTCTACATCCAGCCAAACCAGTGCCTCATAATGGGGAAATGTCTACCTCCAGCCTGATCAGTGTCTGAAAAAGGGCAATTGTCTAC
Source organism: Protopterus annectens (assembly GCF_019279795.1). NCBI lineage: Eukaryota > Metazoa > Chordata > Ceratodontiformes > Protopteridae > Protopterus > Protopterus annectens. The sequence continues at coordinate 742,764,309 of NC_056744.1, forward strand.
TTCCAGCATAACCAGAGTATGACAAAGGGACATTATCTACTTCCAGCATAACCAGGACATGACATTGGGCATTGTCTACCTCCTGTCTAAGCACTGCCTGACAAAGGGGCATAGTCTATCTTCAGCCTGAATTTGTTTGTGTCTTTCGGCTTTTCCCGGTTAGGGGTCGCCACAGCAGAACTCTGGTCCGCTAATGATTGGTAGTGGATTTTACGCATGCGGTTACCAGCCCTGACGCACAACCTTCAACGAAGGCATGCCCCATTCACGTATGCCTCCACACAGAAGACGCTCTAGCTGAGAATTGAACGGGACAACATCTTGCTATGAGGCGACAACGCTACCGCAGCACCACCACAGCCTGAAAAAGGGGGATTATCTACCTCTAGCCTGAGTGCCTGACAAAAGGGTATTGACTACCTCCACCCTAATTAGTGCATGACAGATGATCATTATCTGCTTCCTGTGTTTTGCTTCTGACCTCTACATATGTTCATTGGCATTTGATTTACATGCACTGCCACCATTTCTTACTGAGCTTGCTGGCTTAGGTTTCATGTAATGGTAACCTTCAGGTACTCTCCCAAGGTGGATTAATTCGACTGACTCCTCAGTTACATCTTCTGCCTTGGACTGTCACTCATCAAGTACAGCATTATGTACATGGACATAATAAAATGATGCAACCACCCTTCAAAACACAACTCCTATATGCTTACATTCCACTTCAGGCTTGTTCCTCTGTCTATAACCCTCCCCAACACCGGTATCATCTGCAAAGAGATTTATTCCGTAGTTCATGCTCTGAGTTAGGTCAGCTGTAACACATTAAATAGAGCTGAATCCAGGGCTGACCTCTGTCAGACACCACTTGTCCCACACTCTTACCTTCTAGGAGCTCCCCTTATGAGTTATTGTACTCTTTACTGTCATCTGGAAGTTTAGCAGAAAACGTTAAGGCTACAATCTGCTGTGCTTGGTTATTTCAGTCTCCGTTGTCTCACTGTGTGATTCTGAGTAAGTGAATTAACTAGGTGCGCCTGCACAAAGTGTACTTGTGCATAGTAGGTTCATCATAATAAATAAATAAAAAACAAAATATTATCCCATCTTCATTAACTAATTTTCACCTATCTGTATAGTTTGCTTCCTATGCCCTCCCAACTGCTACTTTTTCTGCAGATTGCAGACATTTTGGCTGATCATATCCACAGGGCTGCCATCATGTTCTACCTTGTGATGTAGTCATAGAAATTTGCAAGGTTAGTTTGGCTGCTGGCATGATCTGCATACTGTGAAGTAATACTGGAAGTGAATGAACAGCTTGTTTCTGCAACATATCCTTTATGTATATCACCACTGAAGTCAGACAGTGTTTTGTAGATCCCAGATTGTTCTTTGCTGTAGCTTTGTAGATGAGCCTCACAGGATCATAATTGTCATCTACAGCATCACCTTCTTCCTAAGGAACCTGTTGAGTGATTCTGTTAGAGGGTTTATCAAATCCCCGGTAACCTTTAAAAAAAATCCTCAAAAGGATCATATCCATCTCCTGTACTTGAATTCTGTACATCTCCCTAGTGTCAAAGTCAAAAGTCAAAGGAAACTTTATTGTCATTCAGACTCCACAACAAGTACAAATGAACAAAATTAAATTACTCCAGGCTCTACGTGCAAACATCTAACATATACAGCAATTCACATTACTAGTATTTAGACATTCCTATTGCATAATATTTACTGTTTTACATATCTACAAACATTTACTAAGCTAAAGTGACGTGGTATTTATTGCACAGAATTCCACAGCTACTTCTTATTACACATGATGTTCTGTTGTAGTCTAAGGAAACGTGATATTTATTGCACAAAAATTTCACAGCTGTTACTTATTGCACAGGATGCTGTTTTAGCATCAGAGGATTTTGCACAGAAATAAGATTATACTATGTTAGATTAATTCACAGTGTATTTAAGACCTTTTAAGGTTATTGCACACAAATATGCTTCTCACTTGTCATATTACCTACTAGTGAGATGTAAGTTGCTATTGGAGTTCAGTAGCCTGATGGCCAGGGGATAGAAGCTTCTGCTAAATCTGGCCATTTTGCAACGTATGCTACAGTAACACCTCCCAGATGAGCAGGAACAGCCCATATGTATGTTGAATGCAGTCCATGACTTTTTTGCCTGGCTGGGTTGAGACAACAAGACTGGCTAAATCTTGAATAGATGGTAAAGTGGTCCCGGTAATCTTTTCTGCTGCTTTCAGCACTCTTTGGAGGAACTTGCGGTCTGTGGTGGAGCAGTTGCCATACCAAGCTGTAAAACTGTTTGTCAGGATGCTCTCAATTGTGCCCCTGTAGAAGGTCTTGAGAACAGAGGCTGATAGATTTGCACTTCTCAACCTTTGCAGAAAGTGTTGGCATTGCAGTGCTTTCTTGATAATGGCATTTGTGTTCACAGACCAAAACAAGTCTTGCAAGATATGCACCCCAAGAAACCTGGTGCTTTTTACCCTCTCCACTGTTTCTTCATTGATTGTGAATGGGGAATATTTCTTATGGTTTGTTCTGAAATGCACAATTACCTCCTTGGTCTTATTCACACTGAGTGCCAGATTGTTGTTACCACACCAAGTTGTCAGTCATCTCACCCCCTCTCTATAGGCTGTTTCCTCCTCATTGCTGATGAGTCTCACAAATGTGGTATCATCTGCAAACTTGAGTACATGATTAGACCTGTACTTGGCAGTGCAGTCGTGCTTTAGTAGAGTGAATGGCAGAGGGCTAAGAACACAGCTTTGAGGTACACCAGTGCGCAAGGTGATACTATTTGAGGTGTTCTTTCCTGCACATACTGTTTTTGGACTTTCAGTAAGGAAGTCTAGAATCCAATTGCACATTGGAGAGCTGACAACTAGTTGAGCTAGCTTCTCTGTCAATTGCTGAGGTATGACTGTGTTGAATGTTGAACTGAAATGAATGAATAATATGCGCACATAGCTGTTGTTGTTCATCAAATCTGGGTTTGACATGGCCTTATATGTCAGGCACAGGTCACCTCTGAGCAAGCGGTATGAGACTGAATAGAGCTGGAGTTCTTTCAGTGCGGCAGCATAAGACATATTTTGAGACCCTTTATCCTTTTGGTGAGGAACTTTTGGGGCCTTTCAAGCTGCAGCAGGTGTCTGGTCAGATACATTCCGAACGGGGCATTGTACTCAATCATAGGTCTAATAAGTGATGAGTACAGGGGACGATGACCTCCTTGATCTAGATGTGAATCCTTTCATGATCAGGTGGGTGATATAGAAGGTTTTCCTAACTACTTTAGCAACATGAGTGTCAAACTAAAGGCTACTGGGAACCTGGGGCCGCAGATGTGTGATGACTTTTTCTGTGCCCAGTGCATTGCCACCTGTATGGTAGCTAGGGGGAGCCGTGTTTTTCCCAAAGGGCATGACTATGCATTTTTGGCGTTTAACTTCAGGCCATGGCTCTGGGCACCAGTTATCCATTTCTGTGCGGCCCTTCTGGACGATATCTGTGTCAGATGTGTTTTCGACTATGCTGACAAGTTTGCAGTCATCTGCAAACTTTGTCAGCCATAACCCTCCTGTGTTTGCTTGTACTTCAGAAAAGTAGATGCCGAACAAGAGTGGACCCAGGACTGAGCCCTGTGGGACACCACTTGTGACAGGCTTTGAGTCTGACATGGCTCCAGCAACTCTGACCCTGTGGGTTCTGTCACTTAGCCAGTTTGCAACCCATCTTGTGATGTATGGGTTTACATTCAAGCTGATGAGTTTTTCGATGATACCTGAGTGGGTATTGTGTGAAGGCCTTTGCCAGGTCGAGGTAGGCTGTATGGACTGCCTTTCCCTCATCAATGGCCTTGGTGACTGTCTCAAAAAGTCAACCAAGTTTAAGAGCAGGATCTGCCTTTGACAAAGCCAAACTGAGTTGGATCCAAAGTCTGCAAGTTCCTATGTCTTTATTTATGAGTTCCATTATGATCCTCTCCATGGCTGCAGATAAGGCTTGTCAAGCTAATGGGGCGGTAATTTCCAGGGTCTGTGGAGGCACCGCCCTTATGAAGTGGGACCACAGTCGCCGATGCGCACTCCTTGGGTACGTGTCCTGAGGTGAGGCTAGATTAAACAGCTGTCCTAACTGTGGGTTTAATTCCTCATTGAGTTCATGAAGCACACAGCGAGACACCATCCGTCCCATGGATGCTGTGTTTTTTGCCTTAGTGAGGGCAGTTCTCACCTGGGCGTTGGAGATGTTTGGGGGGCTACAATCCTCTGGAATAGATATCTCCTTTTGGGGGGGAGGGGGGGGAGAAGTTTGCACTGAACCTGTCAGCCAGTATGTTGGCAATGTGTGTGGGTTCAGTAATTTTCACATCATTTTGAACTAATTCTGAGCATATCTGGGAGTTTCCTCCTAGGTTTCTAACATAGCTAAAGAAGGCCTTATGATTCTCTTTAGAGTCCTTGGCGATTTTTCTCTCAAAATTTGCCTTGGATGATTTTATGAGAGCTCTTAGTTTTTTACTTATAATGATCAAAGGTGTCTTACCTTTCAAGGATTTTGCTCTATCTTGTAGTAGCTTCCTCCTTTTGTGCCTCACAGGATCATAATTGTCATCTACAGCATCACCTTCTTCCTAAGGAACCTGTTGAGTGATTCTGTTAGAGGGTTTATCAAATCCCCGGTAACCTTTAAAAAAATCCTCAAAAGGATCATATCCATCTCCTGTACTTGAATTCTGTACATCTCCCTAGTGTCAAAGTCAAAAGTCAAAGGAAACTTTATCGTCATTCAGACTCCACAACAAGTACAAATGAACAAAATTAAATTACTCCAGGCTCTACGTGCAAACATCTAACATATACAGCAATTCACATTACTAGTATTTAGACATTCCTATTACGTAATATTTACTGTTTTACATATCTACAAACATTTACTAAGCTAAAGAGACGTGGTATTTATTGCACAAAATTCCACAGCTACTTCTTATTACACATGATGTTCTGTTGTAGTCTAAGGAAACATGATATTTATTGCACAAAAAATTTTCACAGCTGTTACTTATTGCACAGGATGCTGTTTTAGCATCAGAGGATTTTGCACAGAAATAAGATTATACTATGTTAGATTAATTCACAGTGTATTTAAGACCTTTTAAGGTTATTGCACACAAATATGCTTCTCACTTGTCATATTACCTACTAGTGAGATGTAAGTTGCTATTGGAGTTCAGTAGCCTGATGGCCAGGGGATAGAAGCTTCTGCTAAATCTGGCCATTTTGCAACGTATGCTACAGTAACACCTCCCAGATGAGCAGGAACAGCCCATATGTATGTTGAATGCAGTCCATGACTTTTTTGCCTGGCTGGGTTGAGACAACAAGACTGGCGCAAATCTTGAATAGATGGTAAAGTGGTCCCGGTAATCTTTTCTGCTGCTTTCAGCACTCTTTGGAGGAACTTGCGGTCTGTGGTGGAGCAGTTGCCATACCAAGCTGTAAAACTGTTTGTCAGGATGCTCTCAATTGTGCCCCTGTAGAAGGTCTTGAGAACAGAGGCTGATAGATTTGCACTTCTCAACCTTTGCAGAAAGTGTTGGCATTGCAGTGCTTTCTTGATAATGGCATTTGTGTTCACAGACCAAAACAAGTCTTGCAAGATATGCACCCCAAGAAACCTGGTGCTTTTTACCCTCTCCACTGTTTCTTCATTGATTGTGAATGGGGAATATTTCTTATGGTTTGTTCTGAAATGCACAATTACCTCCTTGGTCTTATTCACACTGAGTGCCAGATTGTTGTTACCACTCCAAGTTATCAGTTTTCTCACCCCCTCTCTATAGGCTGTTTCCTCCTCATTGCTGATGAGACTCACAAATGTGGTATCATCTGCAAACTTGATTACATGATTAGACCTGTACTTGGCAGTGCAGTCGTGCTTTAGTAGAGTGAATGGCAGAGGGCTAAGAACACAGCTTTGAGATACACCAGTGATCAAGGTGATACTATTTGAGGTGTTCTTTCCTGCACATACTGTTTTTGGACTTTCAGTAAGGAAGTCTAGAATCCAATTGCACATTGGAGAGCTGACAACTAGTTGAGCTAGCTTCTCTGTCAATTGCTGAGGTATGACTGTGTTGAATGTTGAACTGAAATGAATGAATAGCATGCGCACATAGCTGTTGTTGTTTTCCAGGTGGTCTAACAATAGATGGAGTTCCAGTGAAATAGCATCTTCTATGGATCAATTTGGTTTGTACACAAATTGGAGTGGGTGCAAGGATGACAGAAGTCTGGATGTTAAGTGGTCCTTGACCAGCCTTTTTAGGCACTTCATTACTATGGAGGTGAGAGCCACAGGGCAGTAGTCACTGAGGTCCTTTGGTGGATAATTCTTAGGCAGAGGTATTATGGTGGTGTTCTTGAAGCACCTGGGAACAATGCCCTGCTTCAATGAGATATTGAATATGTCTGTGAGTACATTTGTCAAATGCTCAGCACAGTCTCTTAGGACCCTTTCCAGAATGTTATCAGGACTAGCCGCTTTTCTCGAATTTATCCTCCTCAGGGTTCTATGGACATTCATTGCTTCTTCATCATGCATCCATCCATATGCCCATCCATATGTCCATTCACCCTATAGCCCTGTCCTAGCTTCCCAGGTAGGTAGCTTCCCTTCTGCCTCTTTGAAGAAAATTAGTTCGCAATAAACATTTATCATTTAATCTGATTCATGACCTCCTTATACTTTTGCTGTTTCATGCTTAGTTCATCATCTTCCATCTTTGCCTCCCTCTCCTCTCATAGATACCTAAAAAGGCTTATTTCTTTCTTTTTTAATGTATATTGGCATTGTTTCTTTATATTCCTTTTGCCTTCCAGATTAAGTTTGATTTTACTGTCATTTTTCTGGCTCCCACATATCCCCATCTGTGACCCTCACCTTTGTCTATCCATTCCTTGTCTGTCCTTTCCTTTTCCCTTATGGTTGTCCTTACTTCCCAAATCAACATAGCTCATTTCCTCTTTGTTTTAGCTATCCTTTCTAATGCATTTTATTTGCCTTGCAAAGTTGTTCTTATGATTTCCCATAGCTTTTCTATACTTTGCTTTTAGGTTGCCTTCCCAGTTTTTATACTTCGGAATCCTTATTCTATCATAATCTGCTCCTGTCTCATCCAAGACCATTATCACTTTGATGCATCTTGATATCTACAGTTGTCCTTGGTTGCTAATGTGAACCATACTGTTGTGCTCACGGTCACTGTTATTGAGTGGAGTTCTGACATACAGATCATTCAGTTCATTATCCCTACAATGGATGAGATCAAGAATTCTTCTTTTCTTAGTTCCAGCTGACACTTTTGCTCAAATCCTTCCTTGTTGCATGCTTTTGACAACCTGCTGTCTCAGTTACAATGCAGTGTGATGAATGATTAGCTTGACGACAAGTAGGTAAGAGTTATGAACCACAGAAATTACACTTAAATGAGATGTGCTACAGTAAACTAATGTAATCAGCTGTAATCAAGTAGTGCTGATTTCCTTTTGCATCGTGGCTGCATGATCATGTAGTTAACATGTATAAGTAAGGAGGCCTCGTGGCGTGGCATCAGTGTTGGAAGATGTGGGAGGGCAAAGCCTACTGTGTAGTAATTTATTAGATTGTGAGCAGAATCATAAGTATGCCTTGTACTGGGGAGTGAGTAGTTGCTGAAGCTTACCTAGAGGAGTTATGGAATGGTACCCACACAACGCAGGTATGTTATGGTGACTAGTACTGTGAATAAGGTTCTGATGCAGGTATTTTCTGTTATGTTAGATGTATATGGAGGCTGCTTTAGGTATGCTTTTGGAATGGTTTGTATGCCAATGATTTGAGACTCAACTGTTATTCTTTCTGATAAAGTGTAATCAATGAATTGCATGCCAGTGTATGGCAGTATTGCTAAAGCCATATGCATTCATTATCTGTCCCACAATGCATGATGACATATCGCAGTGTGCATTTGGTGAATTGAGGTTTTTCCTTATAACCACCCTTCACCTGCCTTTACATCCATAGAATTTGTCACTTATTAAGTCATCATCACCTGCTCCTACACTAGATAGTGTTTAAAGTGGGCTGATGCACCAACTTTATTTTCTTACACCAGCCACTATTATTGTTAGCAAGCTTACAGTTATTGTTTAGCCCTCCACTGTGTATGCTTTACGGCTGTTACAAAACCTGCATTCAATCAGCAAGTTATTCAGTCCACTTGGTTCTTCATTAAACTGAGATATTCATTGCATTTGTGGAGTACATTATTGATTTTCACTTCTGTCTCCCACTGTTTTGTAAATTACTAACTCTCCATACTTAACAAGAAAACTTTGATTATTGTTCATCCTAGGTTCTTCTGATATACCAATAAATTTGCTTTCAAGGGGATCCTTTGCTGTTCATATGTGTGTGTGCATATGTGTGTGCATGTGTGTGCTGCGGGGCTGTATATTAATACAGATTTGTAAAATAAGTGGCTGTTGTTTTAGCCCCATACTGTGACACAGAAGTGAAGTTAATATGTTGAGAATAAAATCCAAACTGAGTACAAAGCTGATGAACTGCTCACTATGAAGTGATGGTTGGTGGTATGTAACATAGTTTAATGTATCACAGGCAGCCACTTTAGGGATCGTGGATAACTTCACAGTGTTACAAAGAATCAGCTTGCATAAGTTACTGTAAACAATATGGAAGCTGTTTCTGTTATCACTTGTATACTTTGTGATGTCAAAGCTTCGCAAGGAGTCATCATGTTTATTATGTCCATAGAGCTCCCACATGTGCTTCCATAAAGCATTCATTCATCACAGTTTTTCATGTGTTGTTACCTTCCCAAACACATAAACAAATATGTATGTTCTGTACTTAAAGGTTTGTCTGTAATCTGTTTTCTTAGTCTGCATTTTGTTCACCTTAGTAATGATGATTTTTTAGCATACTTGGTCTCCCTGCTTTACATCTTTTGTGAAGATAAAGACACTTCTGAACTTTATGAATGCTTTTTGTGGGCAGAGTATTGTACTAAAAAGTTGTCTTGTCTTTCAGCTCTTGGTTCTCTGGTTCGATTCCTGGTTAGGTGCCTTTTGTACAGAGTATGCATATCATATCTGTGCCTATGTGGGTTTTATTCCTTGTACTCTAGTTTTTTTCCCCATGTCACAAGATGCCATTGCATGAACTTTTGATCCTGTCTGTTTGCCTTTAGTTGTGAGTGGTTGTGTATGGACATATCCTGTGATGGAACAGTGCCTCGCCCAGGACTGGTTCTCTGCCTTACTCCTATTGTGGGGAAAGTCTCAGGTTCCCAAGTGACCCTGAAGAGGATGAAGCTGGTGCAGAGTATAACTGAGAGAATGCTTTCAGTATGCAAGCACTAAAATCTTATCATTTATCACGTAATATGATCAGTCAGTCTGGAACAGTGAGTTCAAAATAATTCAACAAGACTTTCTTTTAAAATGTCATTTTGTATGCCACTCATATCATAACAGAAATGTCAAGCCCTTAGAGAGATGTTTACAATACAAATGATTGATAATTGATTCTCATTTGACAGCTCTGTTTGCTTTAACTACAAACTGCTATGTTGACTATAGTGGACTACTCGTAGCTTATGTATTTTACTTTGTTGCCATGTAACTTTCCTTTGGGTAGTGTGTTCCATTTATGATGTCATTTTGGCTGCCTTGAAAACAGTGTGGGTTTTGCTGATCGCTGAGCTTCTCGGCTTTTTATACAAGTAAATTGTGAACACCTGTTCTCTGTTTACCTGGGCATTCTGAACTGTGTTTTACAGCTTGCATACTAGTCTTGTCTGAAATATTCATGCTGAACTGTTTTGGTGTTCAGTGTGAAAATGATAAGGCTGTCAGTGAACTATGAACTTGTTTGAAGTACAGATGCCTTATTTGAATTTTCCTTGCTTTATCTTCTGCATGTGGACATGTGGACCTTCCAGTACATTAGTTTGTCTATGAATTTATTCATTCTGCTGATAACTTTAGTTGCACAGTATGTTTTTCTGTGCTCCTGGGAAGTTGATTAATAGCATTTCATTTATTGTTAGTTATTTGACTGTTTTTTATACTTGGGAAGTAAGTACTTAATTAAAGTTGAACTTACATTACAGTCAAATGAACATCTCATAGAGCAGCAGTAATGGAGAGAATCCCATAAGTAAAAGTGCAAAAGCTATGTACACATGTGTACATTTTTATTATTGTGGTATTTATATTTACTTTTGGAAACAGAAATAAAATCCATGGTATGTCTTCGAGTTCTGTGTATGAATTGATTTATTTCTGATATGTAGCAGATCTGAAATACACACACACACACACACACACACACACACACACAAACACACTCACACTCACGCACCCACACACTCACACTCTGCCAGTGAGAAAAGGTTCCTAGAGTGGCTGATTAGATATGAGGTGAGAACCAGCACAGTTGTTATGCATCGATCAGAATTTTACACATGATGTGAAATGCACTGGTGCTCCTGACTGTACTGTAAACAAGAGAGAGCTCTGTTGGCCCCGTATTTTTGGAACGTAAAACAGAAAAAGTAGAGACAAAGTGTCAAGAACTAGAAATGGCTGTACAGCTGAGAAGTTGTGAGATGGCAAAATGAGTTGGTCATGGAAGATACTTCTATGTTTGAAGATTGTATGTGAGCACTGCTAGAAATGGATTCAAATGATTAGGCCAAATGTACTATAAAGTGATTTTTTTTTTTTGGAAGATGGGAGGGATTATTGTTCTCAGTAGATCTCACCAGTATATGTAAAATAAAATATAAGGTAGCAGATGTATGATTTAATTCATGCCCTTGTTATAAGATGCTTTAATAAATGCCATATACCGTAACCATTCTTTGCTGCACATTGTTTTTATCACACACTTTACCTGTGGCATGCTACTTCCTATGTGATGGTATAGTGCTCAAGTAACAGTACTTAGCCAAAATGCTTAAGCATCAGAAGAAGTCTCCTGCAGGTGCGGTTTGCTCATACCACAAGGTTTAATAACTGCCTTGGAGTTGATTGTATTACGTCCAGCATGCAGGGAGAGAGTCTTGTTCCAAGGGAAAGCATGCCATTTTGAAAAGTGAGTGGATTACTGTGCTAGTGATTGATTACATTTCTGATTAAATGGATTTTGACAAAGTGCTACAGTTCTGTTTCCTAACATTTATTCCGCACTTGCTCTCTTTCTGGTAAAGAAAGAGCATTGTGCTGTACGAGAATTGATAGTCATCAGTCACTTTGTACAACATAAACCAGCTACGCTCTCGGCCCAGTAGTAGTTCACAGCTGTACTGATGATTTTTAATGCTTTTTAACCGGAAAGGCTGACTGCTTGACAGCATTTTGCGTTCCATATCATTATTTAGGAGGCAGTACTCTGGACTTAAAATGTGTTTTAGGTATAAAGAAAATTTTAAAATGCCTTTTAAAGTAGATACTGTTCTCTGAATATCTGTTATAATTCTAATTTGCTGCCCTAGAGTAATTATGAAATCCAAAACCATTCCACAAGTCATTTCTATAAAGTTAGTTGATGCGTACATTGATGTGTACTTTCCAAATTTCATTATGATTCATCATTGTTTCAAATTATGAAAAGTTCAGTACTTCTGAAATATTTTCAGTACATTTAATACTGTATTCATTTCTGACTTGATGCATTGGTTTGTCATTAATCTCTAAAACACAATGCAGTGATTCTTAATTTTATGAGACAGATTCCCAGTAAACTTATAGTCATTGTGAAAAGGTTATGTTTTAAAGATCAACTACAGAGGATTGCTGTAGTTGTATTCCATTGTCAGGAGTGGATGTCATTGTACACGTGACATTCTGGTGTCATTGTAATATCATTTTGCTCTTTTTTTAATCAAATTAAAAAAAGAAATTTAAAAATCCATTTATCTGTACTAGAGTGAGGTAACACTGATTCATGATATAGTGTTATCATATATCATATTATGATGAATTTAATTTGGATTTAGGATGAAAGAGAACCTGTTCAACAGCATGAAAATGGCTCATAGTAGATGTTAGCTCTACTAGGAGAAATCAGGTAATAAGTAAAGTACTTCAAACTAAATGTTCTTTGTTAAAAAAAAAGTAATATATATACATATATATATATATATATATATAGAGAGAGAGAGAGAGAGGAGTGTGTCAGACTAGGCATGCAGTTCAAGAGATGTTAAGCAGCCTAGCTCCAAAGCACTGTCTGATTAAATTACATACTTGACTTTCTCAAGGTCACACAGTACGCAAATGAGCATAGAGGGACTCAAACCCAGTACCACAGGAACTTAGCTGTTAATAGCTTATTATTTTATTCCTGTATTGTGTGAATATATGTATGTGTATATATATATATATATATATATATATATATATATATATATATTTATACAGGATATACACAAGATCCCTAAAAAAAACTAAAGCTATAAAAGCTGACCTAACGCAGGTGACATAATAATATCAATAGCGTTGTTTGCATCCTCTGAGACAAATGTTAGAACATGTAAATGAAAAAAAAAGTGTTTTTCATTTGTGCTGCTTGGTGTTTTGATGTTGTATGTGTGAGAGATTGGTAACATGCTGAATTTGGTAATATGACCTTTTCCCTGTACTGTATGATCTTGGAGTTGGTTTATTTAATTAGCAGGGGATATGGGGGTGCGGGGGTCCTCTAATGTGAAAAAACAGTGTTTTTGTTTGTATGGTTAAAGATTTTGTGTAGGTGGATGGAAGTATTGCTGTTATTTTGTCGACTATTTTAGGTGGACTTTTTTCATTTTTCATGTTGCCTTTTTTGGTTTAGATATTTTTAAATAGACCCCTAACTATATATATTAACACCAGGATCGCACTACAGTGGGAAAAAGGACATATACCTTTGATTTGCCTTATTGTCCACCCTGCATAAGTAGGATGTTCACCATGTTTCACTGTTGCAGTAATGACAGTGTGGGATTTCTTTGCTGTGGTAGCTCCACCAGGGCTGGCAGATGCCCTGTGCCTGATGTCAGAACACTTGGGTTATAAGGGTCATTGTATGGTGCCATTGATTCTGGCAGATGAATAAATACAAATGAGGACACTTAAATTTCAGTAGCATAGTGCTTCACAAATAGGTATTCTGTTTTCCAGGTAACACAGCCTCAAAAATATTACAAGAGTAATCACTTTGGTGACAACTCTGAGAAGTGAAAAAAAAACAGATATATGTAAGCAGTTGTACTTCCTTGACATTAATTTTCTTAAGTTGGTTAACTAATGGTATGTTTGTTGCCTGTATTTACTTTGGTTTACGTGGTATGTTTTTGTGTGTTTACTGATGTATTAATATGAATTTGTATTAATCACTTCTTTATTTTTGTATACTGTGTCCTCTTAGATGAATCAGTGCCTGGTAAAGGCTTTCTACTGTGTTTGCATGTGTGAGTGTATGTGTGTGTGTGTGTGTGTGTGTGTGTGTGTGTGTGTGTGTGTGTGTGTGTGTGTGTGTGTGTGTGTGTGTGTGTGTTGGGGATTGTAATTTGATTTTTCGTTACAGTAGTTGTCAGCTTATCTTTCTGTTTTCTGCTTCTATGGACACTTGGATACTGCTGGTCTTTTCTTCATTTTATTTTTATCCTATCTATTACTAAACTTACAGTTTGTGAGATTTATGCTTTCACTTTCATCAGAGGGTTATATTTTATGGTTTGGATGCCATGTTTTATTGCTTTTATTACTTATCAAATCGGCATTATTTGTGGCACAATCCGGATAGTTTTCATTTTTTAATTTTTTTGTGTAACTTCAACAATGCATTTAAATTGGCGTTGTGTGTTTCTGTTTTTTTTTTTTTTAACTGGTCTTCTAGTTTTACTTGTCTTTGGAGTATTTTTTGTACTTTTCATTTGGCACATATGATTAAGACTATGAGCTATTAATGCGTAACTTCCTGTAATCCAGGGTCTGAATCTCTCAGCCCCTATTTGCAGATAACGTGACCATGAGCAAGTCACTTAACCAGACAGTGGTTTCTGGGACATTTGAGAAATTGAGTTAAGCTCCTCAGTTGTCTCCTGGAGTGCACACCAGGTAACTATCTGTGAACATCTTACCCAGCTAAATAACTTTTCAAGATGGTAGCAGTTTATTAGTTTTGAACTCTGTGATGGAGATGGTGAGATGTGGGGCTACATATGAAGTATAGGCAACCTACACTAATTTCATGTCGTGCAGTAGACTGGATTTGATGCATTGGCAGCTAGCAGTATGATTGGATGTTCATCGTGTTACACTGCTGCAGTCATTACACTTGGGTTATCCTGCCGTCAGGCGGTTCCCCAGGCGGTCTGAGTTCCAAAGTCTTGGTCCAGCATCAGTTGCTGTCGCCTCCTCCCTGACGTCAGTGTGACAGGGGTATATAAGATGCAGCTGACACCATTTTCTTCAGTCTTTCTTGCCGCGCGGTGCCCGAAGCAAAAGCAGTTCACAAGTGCCAGTCGGCCGACTCCTGAGATTTTCATTCCGAATCCAGAACCGAAGTCTTCTACAAAGCTAAGTACCCCATTGGGGAAACTTTTTCTTGCCTCAAACCGATGTCAGTAAAAGTTAATAACTGTATTTCTTGTGGGAACCAAATACCTCATAAGAATTTCCATTCCTATTGTATCCCATGCCTAGGCCCAGACCACGATGTCACTGGTTGTCGGTTTTGTGCTAGGTTTAACAAGCGCACTATTAAACGTCTATTTGATTTTGCCCAACATTATTTTGGCACAAAATTCAATTACACCATGCTGTCGGAACTTCCGACGACCGGAATACACAAAAAGCGCAAAGACAAGGACAGGCATCTGAGACCCAAAACTGATGATGAGGGCTCTTCTAGGACGGTCACCGGTTCTCCGGTTTTCAGCGAGGTACCTTCGCAGCCCCTGACGACCGCTTCTGCAGAACCACAGGCCGCCTCCAACTCCCACGTGGAGCTGGCTGGGCCTTCGGACACACAAGTTTTTCAGCCTATCGAAACTAACCCTTCAGAGGGAACCGAAGTAGCTGAGCAATCCACAGCTTCAGAGGGTGCTTTCAGACCTACTCAGTTAAGCATTAAACCCTCTGCTAAGTCTAAGCCTCCCTTAAAAACAAAGAAACAAATCCAGCATTCTCCAGGACAGGCCTCTATGCCTAAGAAACAAATGCTTAAAATGGCCGAAGAACTAATCACCCTGATCAGGAGGTCCCACCCCCCCCCCCACCTGAAAAAAGGCCCAGACAGGATGCATACTATGAATCCTCCGACCAGGTGTCCATTTCCTCAGATTCATCCTCAGACCTAGGATATTCTTTACCCCCTTATGAGGATTCTGATGCTGAGGAATCAATTCCATCAGCCTCTCCGCCTGAGGACTACTCCTTTGGGGAAACCTTACATACCATGAGGGAGCATTTCCATTGGGAAGGCCAGGATTACTCAGAATCCAAGAAAAGGCTCAGAGACTTCCTTTTATTACCTCAGCACAGACCCCTTGCTATTCCACCAGTGTTAGATATTGTGGATGATGTGTATACTGAATACAGCTTAAATCCTGACTCCTTAGCTCCAGCCCCAGTTAAACCTGATAGATATTACAGAGTCCCTGACTCACACAATTTTCTGTATAAAAGTCCTGTTGCTGACCCTGAAACTATTTCTCAGGGACCCAAAGGGATTAAGGCCTCATCAGCAAAAAACCCAGTTCCCTCTGACAGAGATTCCAGAGCATTAGACAGATGGGGAAAGAAAGTATACACGTCTGCAACTTTAGCAATGAGAGCCTTAAATTGCCAGTTTCACATGCTAAAATACCAGCAATTTTTGATGACTCAGTTGAAACAAAAAATGCTTCCAGATTCAAATCCTCCTAATTTTAAAGAAATGCAGGATTTATTGCATGCAGCTGAACAAGTGGGAAAACATACTTTGCAGTGTGGTTTTGATTCTTTAGAGGCCTCCTGTAGAGCAGCAGTTACAGACTCAGTCATTAGAAGACATGCTTGGTTAAAAGAACATACCTTACCAGATCATGTTAAAGCAAAATTATTGGATGCACCTTTGCAGTGGGATGTGTTACTTGGAGTTAAGGCAGAAGAGGATTTCTTACATGTTCAGCCTCCTCGATTTAGCAGAAATTGGCCAACAAAGAATTGGTCCTTTCCAGTTACAGACAGACCTCAAAGGGGCAGATACAGACATCCAGGAGGTAGAGTCAAACACAAGGTCCTTACAGGCCTCGACAATGGGATGCACCAGGCCAGAAAGAAGGGGAAGACAGGCCCCAACCATACAAAAAGCAGCCTCAATGACTTCCCACTACAGCTGCCAAACAGCTCTCTCTTGGCAGCCCCCTTAGGAGGAAAACTGGCACTTTTCTATCGCAATTGGCATTGGATTACCAAAGACAAATGGGTTCTCAACATTGTATCTCAAGGTTACAGGTTCCACTTTCACACTCTGCCAAGGTTAAAAGGAATGCCAAATCTGCCACCAAATCAATGGGCAGAGGCTCAAAAACAAATTACAGCACTCATGGACATGAGAGGTATTCAAAAGGTACCACCACAGGAGCAAGGACAAGGATTTTACTCAAGACTCTTTCTGGTTCCCAGAAAGGACAAAGTCTGGAGGCCCATTCTGGATCTTTCTTCTTTAAACACTTACCTGGATGTTCCGAAATTCAAAATGTTGACACTACAGCAGCTTCTTCCCATGCTGGGCAAGAAAGCTTGGCTCGTGACCTTGGACCTCAAGGAGGCATACCTGCATGTCCCTATAAGACAAAACTGCAGAAGATACCTCAGATTCATAGCTGGTTCAATGCACTATCAATTCTCTGCACTGCCCTTTGACTTATCTACTGTGCCCAGGGTCTTCACAAAGTGCCTGGCACCAGTAATTGCATTTTGCAGACAGAAAGGAATTCAAATTTATCCGTACCTGGACGACTGCCTGATTCAAGCAGAGCAAGGACATTCTTCTAAAGCATCTGGCATTCGTAAAAAAGTTAAGTTGCCTGGGGTACACAGTAAATGAAAAGAAATCAAAACTAGTGCCCTCACAAGAGATAATATTCCTGGGTGCCAGCTTGAACACAATGGCCCAGATGGCTTATCTCACGCCAGACAAGCAAGGACAACTGACTCAATACTTTCAACTGATGGCAACAAAGACTCAACTCCCTGCAAGAAAAATTCTGCAGACCTTCGGTTACATGGCATCTTGCATACTACTAATTCCATATGTCAGACTGCATATGAGGAAACTACAATGGTACCTAAAGAGTGTATGGTCTCAACACTGTCAAAGTTTGGAAACAGTTATACCACTAATTCCTTGCCTTCAACAGGAGTTTCGATGGTGGGCTCTAGCTTGTCACCTCAACAAGGGACAGCCTTTTATTCAACCCACAGCCAGGCAAACACTGACAACAGATGCATCGGATTACGCCTGGGGAGCACACATGGCAGGAAAATGTATTCAGGGTGAGTGGCCTGCAGAACAAAGGCATCTTCACATCAATCAAAAAGAGATGCTAGCTGTACAAAATGCCCTTATAGCTTTCAAGGACCTGCTGCATCCTGGACAACTATTACTAAAGACAGACAACACCACAGTTATGTGGTACATAAGCAAGCAAGGGGGCACACACTCCTACCCCCTCTGCAGACAAGCCATGACCTTGTGGAACACAGCTCTAGACTACCAAGTTCATCTGCGAGCACAATTCCTGCCAGGAGAGAAAAACACACTGGCAGACAACTTAAGCAGAAACATCATAGATCCCCATGAATGGGAATTGAATCCACAAATATTCAGAATGATAACACAAAAATGGTGGATCCCGGACATAGATCTGTTTGCATCCCCAATGAACTGCCAGCTACAGAAATTCTGCACAAGGAGTTACCATCCACAAGCATGGAATGTGGATGCCCTCTCATTCAGCTGGAAAAACCTGCAAGTATACGCTTTCCCACCTCTACCTCTCCTTCCAAAGGTACTCATAAATAAAAGCCAGGCAAGAAGAGCCAAAGATGATCCTGATTGCACCAGACTGGCCACGCCAGCACTGGTACCCAATCTTAAAGAACTTAGCACAAGAACCACCCTGGATTTTGCCTCAAATCCCTCATTTGCTGACTCAGCACAACAATCAGATATTTCACAGCCAGCTAAAGACCTTAAACCTAGCTGCATGGAAAATTCCTTAGTCAAGCAAGCAATGCCTCTCACCAAAGCTGTTATGGATGTCATTCTGGAGGCCAGAAGGCCTAGTACCAGGAAAGCCTATTCGGATAAATGGAAGAGACCCTTGTCCCAAACTTTCCTCAGATTCTACAATATTTAACTGAGATGCTGGATAGGGCCTCTCCTTTTCATCCATCAAGAGCCACGCCTCTGCCATTTCTGCTCATTACAACACAGATCCACCGATTTTCTCTAATCCTTTGCTCAAACAGTACCTCAGAGGGGCTAAAAACATAAGACCGCCCCATAGAGCACCTACTCCAACTTGGGACCTCAACTTTGTTTTGGAAAAATTAACTTTATCTCTTTTTGAGGCAGCTGACACTGCAGAATTAAAATATATCTCTTGGAAAACTGCTCTGCTACTGGCTACAACATCAGCAAGAAGAGTTTCAGAATTACAGGCACTAATGGCAGTGGAACCTTTCCTCATTTTCCACCAGGACAGGGTGTCTTTAAGAACTAACCCTATGTTTATGCCAAAGGTGGTATCAAGTGTGGCTCTAAACCAAACAATTCACTTGCCAACTTTTTATCCAAAACCACAGAATAAAGGGGAGAGACTATTGCATTATTTGGACATTCACAGGCAGTTACGCTTCTACTTGGACAAAACCAAAGCTTTCAGAAAATCTGAGCAATTATTGGTAGCATATGCTGCAGGAGCACAGGGAAAAGCCATTTCAAAACAGACTATTTCTAAATGGATAGGACATTGTATACGTTTCTGCTATACACACAATGGAAAACCTGTACCTAGCAGCATTAGATCTCACTCCACCAGGGCAACAGCCACTTCAACTGCCTACCTCAGAGGAGTACCTACCAAGGATATTTTGGAAGCAGCAACATGGAGTTCTGTGCATACCTTCACCAAGCATTACCATTTGCCTGTGCATACCTTCACCAAGCATTACCATTTGCCTTTATACTCCAAATCCAGAGCTCGCTTCGCCACTGCTGTGCTGCAGGGCCTTATAGCCACCCCTAATGCCTTATTGGACCAGCCACCCTACCTCAGCTTTGGGATTCCACCCAAGTGTAATGACTGCAGCAGTGTAACACGATGAACATAGTACAGTTTTGTACCTACCATAAATGTAGATGTTCGAGTGTAAACACTGCTGCAGTCCAGGTTACCCTCCCTCCTTCCCCTGTTACTTGCTGGTACGTGCCTATGCCTTCTACCCTTTACTACCTATGGGGGGTATTTGCTGGTAACTGAAAATTGTTGTTTGCTTTTCTTATGTATACTTTACTAGCAATTTGGATTGCCTACCTATTTGGGGGCACCTGACATCTGGGGCAAGAAAAACTGAAGAAAATGGCATCAGCTGCATCTTATATACCCCTGTCTCACTGACATCCCGGAGGAGGCGACAGCAACCGACGCCGGACCAAGACTTTGGAACTCAGGCCGACTGGGGAACTGCCTGACGGCAGGATAACCCAAGTGTAATGACTGCAGCAATGTTTACACTCGAACATCTACATTTATGGTAGGTACAAAACTGTACTTTAGTGTTTCTTGCTTATTTTACAAACATATATTCACTTCTCTCGAAAACATATGCACAAAGACAGAAAATTAGACCATTTTGTAGAAGACAGAATGACAATTTAAACAGGTCTACATTTTGACCTCAACACTAAAAGATTCTTTCTGTTTCTTATGTTTTTGTGTATCTGGTTGCTTGAGTGCCTTGTTCTATAGAGGATATCACTTTCCGTCCTTTATAAGACATTAATTATAAAACCAGACAGAATGGCAGACAAAGACAAGACTGAGACACAGCTTACTTTCAGCACTCTTTCTCTACTAGGCATGGGGCATAGTCTGTCGCAGATGAATGTTCAAAGAAACATAATTTTATTTTACAGACTTAATGAAAGCTCGTGATACATTGTTTTAATCTAGAGTCTTACACTGCACAGCCTGCATACGCACAGATTGTCTTATATAACCAGTACTTTAATATTATGTTTATTGTGAACAAATAGCATGTAGTTATAATTTTTTCAGAATAAACCTGACAAGAATTTTTGAGTGCTTTTAGGGTACTAGATCAGAGGTACAACTTTGAAAACAGAAAGGGGAGAAACATTTGGGTGACCCTATTGTAGTTTTTTTTTTTTTTTTTGGAAACATGATTCATTTTGAAAACAGAAAGTAGAGAAACATTTGGGTGACCCTATCACAGTTTTTTTTTTTTTGGAGACAAGATACATTCATTACCTGTGCAGTAATGCAGTTCTTAGAAAACATATCGGCATTATAAAGAAAACTCACAGCACTTTTAGAAGTATGGCTATTTCTGTATGTCACAAAGTATATTTGTTCATGTCCCAACTGCCAAAACACAGACTGGAAGACCTCCCACACAAAAGCCACATGTCTCATAGTGGTATGAGGACTTGTACCCAGTGCAATCCCTGTGTTTGAATATTCATCCGACTCTTTCCTATACTGCTTCCATGACATGGCAGCTTGAATATACAACAACAGGGGTGTGGTCAATACCACTGTCAAAATGACACATGATTGTTTTAAAGCAAACTGGAGGAGTTTATGTTTGTGTGAATGTGTATTTGCATGAGTGAAAGAAAAAGCGAAGCTTAGTTTGGTTATAGGTAATACTGGTATGAGTGTTAGTTTTATGTTCCTGATGAAAGTTAGGAATGTAGTTGACATTAAACATCTGTAGTAAAACTCATAAAATAATACTTCTCCATTTTTCCTTCCATTGTAACAAACTCTTGCAGTCAGCCAGCTGTAATGCAAAAGTGATCAACAGGTGTCACAAAAAAGAAAATGTGAGACTTTTCTCCATTCTTAAGGCAGTGAAAAAGCATCAAGAAATCTAAAATAAAAAGGAACATCAATTAATTTTTCTTCCAGTTTAAATCAGTGCATCAGAGCTCATTTCATAAAGCCCTGACTGTGACCCAGATGACCTGAGATTAGCTAGTGACAGGGGCAAGTAAGAAGCTGGAGGGTGACAATAAGCTACTGATCCCTGGCTAAACCATCCGAGAGGAGACAGCTCAGTCTGCTGAAGCACCACTGTCTCTCAGTAGAAGTTCAGAGTAACAGCAGGAAACAAGCAGCAGGTACCATGCAGCCTGTTTGTGCTGTAACTGAGATTTGAACATGTGGAAACATGTGTTTTTTAACAGCCAGTGTTGTAGATGCGACTGTCAGGTTCCATGAAATGGAAGTTGAAGTTATATCGAATTCTGTATCAAAATCCTTGTGAGTGCCAAGGGTGATGTCACATGTGAGATGCTCTATGTATTTCCCAGACTAAACTCAGTTATATTATATCCCGAGTTCTCCCACCTGTAGGAATGGTCCTGCTCTTGGAAATGAGCTGGATAAACAGGTAGAGGAGAAGAGGGCTCCATAGTGTGACTGATGATCAGAATGTCTTTTGGAGAAAAAAGCATCTAAATTCAGTGCGGTTCGTCTCTTTTCAAGTTATTTTATGTTTTTACATATAGGCATTGAAATTAGTGCTTTACTAGTGTAGGTATCAGCAAACATATTCATTCCATACCTTTTCTTTACAGTACACTACCTCTAGCAACTATCCCTGAAAACACCCAGTATCTCAGCTGTAATTTAGTTTAACTCCTCTCGGTGAACTCACTCAAGCGACCAGAAACTGTAAAGTGCTAGAAGAAGGAAACTTACAGCATCAAAAAGTCAATGTAGGTCATGGTCAGGACTCTGATTATTTAACTGGCTTGTTATTATGGTATTTGGGGAGCACACCACCAGGGACAATATTCAAGCAGCATCTGTTTTATCTACCCCCCCAAATCTGAGAAATAAACTATGTGTATTGTTCTCCCATTAGTTGCTGTTGGGTAAAACAGTAAGCAAAATTACCTATGAATGTATTTTTTCTCCCCTTAGTTGTTGTTGGGCAAAATAGTAAGCTTACTGATGTAGAGCTGTAAGTTTTCTCCTTCTAGCTATTTCTAGTGTATAATATTAAGAAAAATTACCCAATAGCTGTTTTGTGATTATTGCAGTATGTTACAATTTCCTGAGAGTGTTTACAAATCAATAAAACTACTTGCTTTAAAACTAAAAATTACCAAGGGACTACAGTTCCTTTAACTTCCTACCTACCTTCAACCTAGACCATTGTGTTGATTGTTTTTTCTGGTCCCAAGCACACTGACTGGTTCTATCATTCCAATCATTCCAATTATCCAATTACATTGTATCGTACTAACTTCCATATATCACACTCCTCTTACTTAACTGCCTTCTACTTATGTCTTTTAATGTAATAAGTCATAACCAGACAAAATAGTTTTAAATCCTGCACATATCAAAACTCAGTTACAGCTAACAATTATTCCTACCCACCCATAACATTATTATTGTAACTTAGACATATCTGAAACGTTAGTAGTAAGCAGTCTGATAACTTTATACTCAGCAATCCTGCTGTTTCTGTCTATTACAGCTCACATTACCTCTTATCATACAGAGCTTAACACACAATCTACGTATACTACCCCCTTCCCAGACCCACTACAATTAGAGTATACAAATTTAATAATAGCACCAACTGTCTATAATCCGACAAACATAAACCATGTACCATTTACCTTACTCACAGAAGTACGATAAGTTTGTCAAAATACTTAAAATTTATAGTTCACATTGCAGCACAGCTCATACTTATTGGGGATATTCACCCCAACCCTGGTTCCCAAACGAGTCCAACCCATCTAGATCTTCACACCCCAGCCCAGCCGCAACAACTATTACCTCTCCCCAGAAAAGGTACGGACTGCCTACTACTTGTCATGGACAAAATTCAAAATTTGCATGCCATCCTTGCTCTATATACACCAGGTATAACCCTTATAACAGAAATCTGGCTAACACCAGACATCTCTAGCAACAAAATACTTCCCCCAGGATACAATATACATAGGCTAGATAGACAACAGAAAAGAGGTGGTTTTCTATACAAAAACAATCTAAATTTAGAAACTTTAGACCTAACTATCCCAAACGTTAGCAACACTGAAGTACTGTTTACTAAACTAACAATTAATCCAAAGAAACATCTAAACATTGTGGGGGCCTGCATCCCACCTGGCAACAATCTGATTACTCTAGAACACATCCTAAATTGAACAGAAACATCTTTCCCTCAGAAAAAAAGTTATAATGGGTGACTTTAATGGCGACTGGCTCTCCTGTAGCTCTCAAAATCCCACTGACCACATTAATCTACATGGTTTCTCACAAACAATCCAAACTTGTACTAGAGTAGACAATGCATCAAGCAAACATTCAGTCCGGGACTGGTTCCTTACAAACAGGCCAAATTTATCACTGCACTCTGGCTGTCCCCCAGACAGCCTCAGTAACCATATTCCAACTTACATTCTCCAGCACCAAATAAATCCACAAAAACTTACCTCCAACCACTAAATCAGAGATAAAGAAAAAATATTCCCCCAAGATGTCATAACTACTTTAAAAAAATGCAACTGGGCACTACTCAAAAATCTTCCTTTAGATACTGCAGATGAATACTTTAACTCAGCCTTCCTCAATATTGTAAACATCTTGCCACCCCCAAGAACAATAAGGATAAAATACAGTTATGCCCCCGGCTAAGCAAACAAACAAGAACTCTGTTAAAAACTAGAGATAAGACCTGGGAGAAATAGCTCAACGGCAAAACTACAACTAAAACAAACATATCTAGAACTACAAAATAAATCTAAAAAACGTATTAGACCGGACAAAATGAATTACTGTAGCAGTATCCAATCAAAAAATCAAAACAACCCACAAATATTGTCAGCTGCCATCAAAAAAATCCTACATCCAGGACAAACTAGTACTCCCTCTCCAATACCCACCAATATTAAAGACAGCGTGGCCTCACAGTTTAACAGATACTTCACTGAATCCATACTAGCCCTCACAAACAATAATTGCTCTTCGCCTACACAGACTCACATAGCACCCATTCTTGATCCCAATAACTTCTCTTTCCAACCTGTTCCAGTAAACACCATAGTTAAATATCTCAAAAGGCTTAAACATACTGCACTTGCTGCCAGCTATCTAGCCAATGAATATCTAAAAATTGCTGCAGATGCAATGTCTTGTCCAGTATCCATATTAATAAATTAATCCATTTCAGAAGAACAAGTCCCTAAAATTTGGAAAGTATCATATATCATTCTTCTATGTAAAGGTGGAAACTCGACAGAATTATCAAATTACAGGCCAGTAGTTATACTATCACCATTATGTAAATACTTGAGAGGTGCACCCATTCACAAATCGTAAACTATCTAATAACCAACAATCTTCTAACACTCAGCATAGTTTCTGTCCTAATCATAGTACCACCACTGCTCTTGTTAACTTTACTAATGTTATTAACACCATCACAATGAAGGCAATTTAGTTTCCTCCATCTTTATTGATCTGTCCAAAGCTTTTGATACTATATCTCATTCTAAACTCTTAAGTACACTCTTGGAACTTAAACTTAACCATTTTGTACTTACCTGGTTCCAGCAATATCTAACTGGTCACCAGCAAGCTGTAAAATGGCAACAAAATCTCTCTTCACTACTGCCTGTAACCTTGGGAGTACCACAGGGATATATTCTGGGTCCTTTCCTTTTTATTATCTTTACTAACAGTCTTCATACTGCCACCCCACTTGCCTCCGTAGCTCAATATGCAGACAATTCCACCCTGATTTGTGCCACCAAACACTAGAAATACTCCAAAAAATCACCCAACAGTTATTTAATGCAGTGGAATCTTGGCTGAATAATGCACAACTTATGCTTAACCCTAACAAAACAAAACTCATGCTCTTCTATCTAACTAGAGCTGCAGAGCCCCACCCACCATTAAATATCATCATCAAACCATACAATTATTTCTCAGATTTGCCAAACAAAAT
This sequence comes from Protopterus annectens, assembly GCF_019279795.1. Lineage (NCBI taxonomy): Eukaryota > Metazoa > Chordata > Ceratodontiformes > Protopteridae > Protopterus > Protopterus annectens. The sequence continues at coordinate 742,789,681 of NC_056744.1, forward strand.
TACTTGGTGTGGTCATTGACCATAATATGAAATTCAACATACACATATCACAGACAATAAAAAAGGTTCACAAAAAACTAATAACCCTGTACAGAAATCAGCACTTTCTAAACAAATCTTCAAAGGCCACTATAGCAAGAACCCATCTTATCTCTACTCTACTGTACGCCTCACAGTGGTGCTGCGGTAGCGTTGTCGCCGCACAGCAAGACGTCGTGTTCGATTCTCAGCTAGAGCGTCTTCTGCGTGGAGACATGTGTGAATGGGTGTGCCTTCGTTGAAGGTTGTGCATCAGGGCTGGTAACTCGGCACGTAAAAATCCACTACCAAACATTAGCGGACCGGAGTTCCGCTGTGGCAACCCCATAAGCCGAAAGACACAACAACATCAAGAAATCTGACCTAGCAAAACTTGAAACTTGCTATAATAAAATTGCAAAGTTTGCTATAGAATCAATTTTCAGATCCCATCATTGTGTGACTTTAAAACAACTATCTTGGCTCTAACTACCCAATCTACTTACTTATAATCAACTAACCTTCACCCACTGAATTCTAAATCAGCCAGAAAAAATACCAATACTTAAAAATCTACTAATACACTACTCCAATAACAGCGTATTGCGTTCCACTAACAAATCCTTCATAAATATATCCAAACCTAACAACGCAGCTGGAGCTTTTCTTGACTCAAACTGCATACTTAAAACTTGGAATTCCCTGCCATTAAATATCAGAACAACTACTAACACTTCCAACTTTAAAAACAATTTCTCAAATCACACCTACCTGAATCCTGGACCTGCTCTTGAACAAGTCCTGGTTAGGAAATAGATGCCTTAAGGCAGCTAAAAGAACACAGCCTGTTATTTTTGTTTCTGAGTAGTATACCCTACTATGCTACTATACTTTACTTGCTTTTTTTTTTGTTTACACATTTTCTATTGTTTTTATTTTTTTTTATCCTACTTATTTTTATTGCTTTACATTTATGAAGTGTGCTTGTTTATCTGTACGTATCTTGTGATTCATCTAATTTTCATATATGCTTTGTATCTTTTGTATCATCAACATTTGTATCTGTTCTTTGTTCTCTTTTTCCTTCACTTTTAATGACATGTTTGAAGTAAACAACTGTAAAAAACTATTTAAAAAATAAAAAGTAAATAAAAGTAATAGTAAAATTTTAATCATGTTTTCTTCATGTTTAAATGTATGTTCAACTGTTGCAGTGCCAACTGTATGCTGTTCCTGCCCGAATCGGCCTGTTCGGCAGGAGCTGGGGTCGGCATCCGCAGGAAGGCTGATACCCTGACGCTCCTGCGGCATAAATACATAGCCAGGCATAGCCCTCAGCCTCTCCAGGCTTTCGCAGTCTTTCTCCAGTCTTTCTTCAAGCTGTAAGTTGTTGGTTGGCGATCGTCGAACAGCGTGTTGTTGGTCTGTTGGCGAGTTCTTACTTCTCTTCTCAAAAGTTAAGTACCCCATTGGGGAATCTTTTCTTGTTCTCTCGAATGTCAAAAAAAATAATAATTAAAAGGTAAGTGTGAAACAAATACCTCATAAAGATTTCCACTCTTACTGTCTACTACGCTTAGGCCACCTTCTTGATGTTTCTTGTTTGTTGGTTCTTTTGCCAGGTTCAACTCTCATACTCATCAGCGCCGCGGAATGCGATTGGGCTAACTATTTTTTTTCAATTATTTCAATTTATAGAATGTTTCACGGACGGGAAAGAGTCCGCCAAAAGCCAAAAGACACAAAGACAGGGTCAAAAACAGGGTCCAACAGCGCTGCAGCTGGGCTCATCGTCGCGTTCGGCTATGAAGAGGGTTTTTTTTGCAGCCCACGTCCGTCCATCGAACACCCGATGGCGATCACGGGACTCCATGGGGAGCCATCAAGGCCCAGTATTTTAACTGCTGCAGGGACAGCCGGACGTCGCTCCTTCAGATGGGTCCAGGACTCTTTGCCGCTGCATGAATGAGGGGAACATTTTCATTGGGAGGGCAGTAATATTCTGGCAGTCCAAGATTCTGCTTAGAGAATCTTCTTCTGAAATTTCATAGGCCCTCCTTTAGCCCCTCCTGTTTATCCTTGGACTTTTGAGATTGTGCTTTTTGCTTTTGAAATTTGAATCCATGCCTTCCTCTGCTGCTCTGCCTCCTGATATTTTTTATAGGGTTCCTGACTCTCATTTATTTTATTTATTTAAATTTATCTAATCCCCTGGAAACTATTTCTCAGGGCCGTGGGCTCTTGTTAAGGTTGCTACTTCCCTAAAAATCCTATTCTCTGAAAAGGTTCTAGGTGCTTTTAGACAGGTGAAAAAAAGTATGTACTTCTGCTACCCCAGGATGTTTTGCATGCTACTGAAACAGTTTAATAGCATAGCTTACATTGTGGTTTTGATGCTTTGATGCTTCTTGCAGGCTGAGATGCCCCTGTTCAACAAGATGTTCTTTTGGATCTAAAGATATAGGCCTCCAGAGAGCGTGGTCAAGGGCCAGGCCTCTTACAGATCTAGACAATGGACTGCTTATTCACCTAGAAGGGAGAAGACAGATCCCAATCTCAAAGAAAACTGTCTCTTTTTACAGAAATTGGATTTAAAGGTTACAAATTCCACTTTCACACTTTGCCAAGGACTCACGGTTGGCCAGATCTAAATGAGAAAAGGGTTTTATTCAAGACTGTTTCTGGTTCCCAGAAAACAAAACTCTTGGAGACCTATTCTGGACCTTTCTGTGTTAAACACCTTTTGAAATTCCAAAGTTCAAGATGCTTACTCTGCAACAGCTAATTCCAATGCTCTCTCAGGATGCTTCACTTTCAATTCTCTGTTCTGCCCTTTGGTTTATCAGAGTCTTCACCAAGTGCCTGGCACCAGTAGTGGCTTACTGCAGACTTCAGGGGATCCAGATTTACCCTATTTGGATGACTGCCTTATTCAGGCAGACAGCAAAGATCTTCTGCTTCAACATCTGGACTTTGTTCAACGTCTTCTCCTCCTACTGGGATTCTCAGTGAACATAAAAAAGTCACATTTGATCCCTTCTCAACAAATGGTATTCTTGGGAGCCCTCTTAAATACAACCTTACAAAGGGCCTTCCTCCAGAAAACAAATTCAGCTGGCTTCTATTTTCAACACCTTGGCAACTCTATCTCAGCTCACTGCAAGGAAATACCTGCAGGCTCTGGGCTACATGGCTTCCTGCATTCTGTTGATTCCAAATGCAAGGCTTCACATGAGAAAGCTTCAATGGTATCTGAAAAGTGTATGGTCACAGCATTACCACGATCTGGATATTCTGATTCCTCTGATCCCCTGCCTTCAGAAGGAGTTCCTCTGGTGGTCCAGGAAATGCACTTCACTTCCTCAACCTACTCAAATCCTAACCGGATTATGCTTGGGGAGCACACTTTCTAGACAATTGCCAGCAGGGAACCTGGACAAAGGACCATCTTCACTGGCACATCAATCTGAAGGAAATGTTGGCAGTTCAAATTCTAGCCTTCAAGAATCTTCTACAACCAGGCCCTCTGCTAATTACAACACCACGGTTATGTGGTACATCAACAAGCAGGGGTTCTCATTCATACCCTTTGCAGACTAGCTATGGGTTTATGGGACACAGCTCTAAATTTGAATCTACATCTCCAGGCTCAATTCATTCCAGGGAAACAGAATCTCTTAGCGGACAGCCTGAGCAGAAACATTTTAGATCCTCACGAATGGATGCTAGACACCAACTTGTTCAACAGGATTACTGCAGTTTGGGGATGTCCCCAGATAGATCTGTTTGCATCCCATCTCAATCATCAGCTGCCTCACTTTTGCACCAGGTCCTTCCACAAAGCAGCTTGGAGAGTGGATGCCCTGTCCTTCAGCTGGAGAAGCCTTTCAGCTTATGCCTTCCCTCCTCTTCCTCTACTACCTCGGGTATTACTGAAAATAAAACAGGACAAGCACAAGTTCCTCATCTTGATTGCTCCAAATTGGCCTCGACAGTTTTGGTATCCAACTTTAAAGCTCCTGTCCTCGGGGCCTCCTTGGATTCTCCCACTGAACCCTTCGCTTTTGTCCCAGCATCAGGGTCAGTTACTACATTCCAATCTCAAGACCCTTTGCCTGGCAGCTTGGCTCTTCAAAGGGCTTTGATTCCTTCTAGTCTTCCCAAACAAGTTTTGGATGTTCTTTTGGAAGCTAGACGTCCTAGCACTAGGAAATCCTATGCCTCTAAATGGAAGAGGTTTTCTACTTGGATGCAGGACCGAGGTTCTGATCCTCAGGTACCTGATCTCTCTTCTATTTTGCTTTACCTTTCGGAACTTTTATCTAAAGGACTTGCCTTTTCTTCCATTAAGATTCATGCTTCTGCTATCTCTGCACATTTCAGTTCTGATCCTCCTGTTTTTTCTCATCCTTTGGTGAAGCAGTTCTTGAGAGGGGGACCCCTCCTGTCCCTGCCTGGGATCTTAATTATGTTTTAGAAAAACTTACTTTGCCTCCTTTTGAGCCTGCTGCATCTTCAGATATTAAGTTTCTATCCTGGAAGACTGTTCTTTTGTTAGCATTGACCTCTGCCAGAAGGGTCTCAGAGTTGCAAGCTCTCATGGCTGTGGAACCATATCTTATTTTCCATCAGGACAGAGTATCCTTGAGGACCAATCCTACTTTCATGCCTAAAGTGATTTCAAAAGTGGCTTTAAATCAGACAATTCACCTTCCTACTTTCTTTCCAAATCCTCAAAACAAAGGGGAAAGGATTTTGCATTCATTAGATGTGCACAGACAGTTACGATTTTACCTGGATAAGACTAAAGATTTCAGAAAGTCTAACCAATTGTTTGTTTCCTTTGCCTCCAGTTCTCTTGGAAAACCTATTTCTAAACAAACTATTTCCAAATGGATTGCTTATGGAATCAGATTTTGTTACACTCATCATGGGAAACAGTTTCCAGGTACCATTAGAAGTCACTCTACTAGAGCAGCTGCCACTTCTACAGCTTTCCTTAGAGGAGTCCCTACCAAGGATATCTTGGAAGCTGCCACTTGGAGCTCTGTGCATACTTTTTCCAAGCACTACAATCTTCCCTTGTTTTCTAAGTCCAGGGCAGGCTTTGCCTCTGCTGTCTTGCAGGGTATTCTTGCCTCCCCTTCTTCTATCTAAAGCCTCCTCCCCTTTTACACTGCTTTGGGATTCCACCCTACAGTTATGACTGCAACAGTGAAACACGAAGAACATAGTACAGTTGTGTACACCTACCATAAATGTAGATGTTCGAGTGTCTTCACTGTTGCAGTCGGGGTTTCCCTCCCTCCTATCCCCTCTTTTCCTTTTTTATGGTGTATTTGTGTTTCCTTGATGGATTCATTTTTGGTTTGTTGGGGACTTCTGACATCTAGGGCAAGAAAGGCTGGAGAAGATGGCGTCGGCTGAGGGCTATGTACCAAAGCGTACTGACGTCAGGGTACTAGCCTATACAGCCGACGCCGGACCCAGACTTTGGGATTCTGCAGGAACACCCTACAGTTATGACTGCAACAGTGAAGACACTCGAACATCTACATTTATGGTAGGTGTACACAACTGTACTTTCTTTGACTCAGGGAAAAAGGCATTCTGGTTTTTTTTGTCAAGTACATTATACTTTTGAAGTTATTGCTATTCCATGTGATTGCTAGCATCCCATGGTAACAGATAAGGAAAATATTTGTCATCCTTTTTTTTTCTATGCTTTCCCCCACTGTAGTGTCACAGTTGCATTAAAATTGTAGATTGGTACATGGAATTTCATTGAGCATTTTGCTCAAATCTTTCTAATAGTTTACATAAGTGCTTTTCTACACTCACATGTCAGATGTGTATGGTCAATACAAAATGCAAGCTGTCATGCACATTGTTTGTTGTTGTATTACGTATGCTTTGCATGTCCTGTAGTGTACCATGTCCAGACACAGTGCAGACTCAGGCGCTGAATTTGTTTCTTAACTGCTGTGGTTATATAAAATGGAATTTGGGAGCAATTTTTTAAATGTTTTATTTGCAGTATAAGTTCACAATAACACTTACAACTGTCCTGCTCTTAAATGGTCATCAAGCAAGTCAGACATTATGGACTATGACAGATGCCTTGTCCTAGGGCATAGAACTGTGCAGGCTACATTGTCTTACTAGGTGATTAAACTTCACTGGAGCTGTTAAGTGCAAATGTTCAGATCCATTTTTTTTTTTGTTGTCACAGTGGCCCCCTCTTAGTAGTCTGTACTGTATGGAGCACTCGCTCAACAGTCCTACACATCCAATTATGGACTCCTATAGAAGTGCTTAACTCAGTATGAGCATCAGTAGGGGAAGGGGCAGATTGTATGCAATCATTTATACCTGCCAGATGGATCAAGTGGGCCATCCAGCAGGAATGTAGCACCAACTCAGCAAATGTATAAGCTGCAGAAGAATATAAAGGGGAAGATTTACTTTCTAACCCACAACATTTTGTTCTTCACCGCATTCAAACATGCAGTCAAAAACACTCACCAAAACCAGAGTGTGAACTCCCATCAAAGAGTTTTCATTTCAACCCTCCATGTAAATACATGACCTAGACAAGAAAGCACCCTGTATCTGCCTTTGAGGTTGGAGAAATATTCTAGTGTAGGAAATATGAGGAATTGATGCAAATCCTGACTGTAAACATACCAGAAATATATCAGAAAAAGTCTCACCAAGCAAGATACCAGAGTAGTGAAACAAAACTTTCTGGTCAGCCTAATTAATGTCAGGAACTCTGGCAAGAAATGTCTCATCTATGAGTACATCCATAATGTTGTATCATTCACAGAAACATGGGTCATGGAAAACCATAGCTGAAAACCTACTGGTGCTTGTGCATTAGGACAAGATAAGCAACACTTTCCTTATAATTACCCTGCTACAGTAATTAGTCAATAAATCTGTCTTAGGGGATCTAAGAAAGGAAAGTCATATTGTGTACAAACGAGAACACTTCCAAAAAACGGAATAAAAAAGCTCACTTTAATAATGGAAACACAGAACGACTAAGCACTTTTGCCAAAAGTTAATATGGCTTCATCAGAGTCATAAAAAGCAGCCTACATTCTATCCATTCTATACACAATTGTCCATTAAGCACATACAATCACCAAAAGACACATCAAAAATAAAATGAACAATTATTCCTACACCACCCAATGAATTCACACTACATATGTAAAAAGAACATAACAGTAAAAATGCTCAATTAATCAAAAACAAATTCTAAAAACATACATACATTTAAAATTAGATAAAATAAAATAAACTTATAAACTACTATTAAACTTTCAGGCTGACTATATATTGTTAGCTTTTTCTTTCAACACAGGACATAATGATATACTTTCATTCAAGCCCGGGGGGGGGGGGGTGTCATAGCATCAAGTCTTAACTGCCATTGATATTCTTTGGTCTCAGCTTTCAGCTTGTCGTCACACCCTCTTTCATTAGGGAAGACACGATCAATGACAAAAAAAGGTAAACTTTTTAAAATGTGGGCATTTAGTGCTATGTACATATATTGCATCGTGTGTATTTTTGTTCTTGATGGCCCTTAAATGTTCAGCAATTCTATCGCCAAGTCTGCAAATAGTTTTGCCAACATAACATCTTTGGCAGCTTATGCATGTCGCCACATAAACAAGCAATTTAGTGTTACAACAGCATCTTCCAGGGCATGACAAGGCAAAACCATAATTTACTAGAGAAACATAAGGTCCATCATTAATGAACCTGCAAAATCTGCAGGCTCCACATTTATACATCATGGACTTATAACTCACAGTCTTCTGACCTTCCAAAACATTCTTCATATTGTTGCCCTTACTAAATACTATCATGGGTTTATCACCCAGTTTCTCTTTTGCTTGTTCATTGAGGCAAATATTCCATGTTTTGTTGATCACTGATACAAAAGTGGTGCCAAATCATTATATCTCAAAATAAAAGCCTCTTGGATATTAGTCTCCTTTTTACCGTGTATGCCCATCCCCCCCTAAACTCAATAAAGGCTTAAAAAATGTTTCTCTTTTGTGAATAATTTCGTGCCTAGTTTTTAGCAACAATTTCAATGGATACCCCCTTTCCAAAAACATCCCTATAAGGGTATATAACTCATCTTTAAAAATGTCATCATCACTGACCAGACGGGATAACCTCAACATCTGTGGCCCTTAATAATGCTCTTTCTGAGATGAGGAGGGTGACTACTGTTGTAATGCAACAAAGAATTAGTGTGTGCCTTCGTCCTATGTATGTTACTCTGCAACCCAAACTCTGTCTTACTTAAGTGAATATCCAAAAAATCTATTTTATTTGTATGCCGATGACGTGTAAATTTAAGAAAGGGAGTAGTGCTGTTCAAATACTCTACAAAACTATTTGCTTCTTCTTCATTACCCTTCCAAAGAATCAGGATGTCATCTAAAAATCAATTATAGAGTACAATTTTTTCCGTAAAGTGAGAGGGAAAAATAAAAGTGTCCTCCCAATGTAGAAGAACCAGGTTGGCGAATAACGGGGCACATTATGTCCCCATAGCTACGCCTGCCACCTGGTGAAACAACTCACCTTCAAAACTAAGAAAATTATTCTTTAGAACAATTTCCATAAGATCTACTAGTATGTTAATCTTAGATCCCTCAACTTTTTAACTTTTCAGAAGACTTTCACGAAAAAACTCTAAACTCATGTCGTGGGGAATCACTGAATATAAATTCACAATATCTATTGTAAGAAATGTATAAGCATCGCTAGATCTTAATATGCCAAGACTTTTTGTATCAGTGATCAACAAATGTGGAATACTTGCCTCAATGAACAAACAAAAGAGAAACTAGGTGATACACCCATAATAGTATTTAGTAGGGGCAAAAATGTTAAGAATGTTTTGGAAGGTAAGAAGACTGTGAGTTATAAGTCCATGATGTGTAAATGTGGAGCCTGCAAATTTTGCAGGTTCATTAATGATGGACCTTATGTTTCTCTAGTAAATTATGGTTATGCCTTGTCATTCCCTGGAAGATGCTGTTGTAACACTAAATTGCTTGTTTATGTGGCGACATGCATAAGCTGCCAAAGATGTTATGTTGGCAAAAACTATTCGCAGACTTCACGATAGAATTGCTGAACATTTAAGGGCCATCAAGAATAAAAATACACACGATGCAATATATGTACATAGCACTAAATGCCCACATTTTAAAAAGTTTACCTTTTTTGTCATTGATCATGTCTTCCCTAATGAAAGAGGGGATGACAACAAGCTGAAAGCTGAGACCAAAGAATATCAATGGCAGTTAAGACTTGATGCTATGACACCCCCCCCCCCCCGGGCTTGAATGAAAGTATATCATTATGTCCTGTGTTGAAAGAAAAAGCTAACAATATATAGTCAGCCTGAAAGTTTAATAGTAGTTTATAAGTATAAGTTTATTTTATTTTTATCTCATTTTAAGTGTATGTATGTTTTTAGAATTGTTCTTTTTACATATGTAATGTGAACTCATTGGGTGGTGATGAATGGATATACTGTAGGCTGCTTTTTTATGACTCTGATGAAGCCATATGAACTTTTGGCGAAAGCACTTAGCTGTTGTGTGTTCTTGAATGAAAGTATATCATTATGTCCTGTGTTGAAAGAAAAAGCTAACAATATATAGTCAGCCTGAAAGTTTAATAGTAGTTTATAAGTATAAGTTTATTTTATTTTATCTCATTTTAAGTGTATGTATGTTTTTAGAATTGTTCTTTTTACATATGTAATGTGAACTCATTGGGTGGTGATGAATGGATATACTGTAGCCTGCTTTTTTATGACTCTGATGAAGCCATATGAACTTTTGGCGAAAGCACTTAGCTGTTGTGTGTTCTGTTATTAAAGTGAGCTTCTTTATTCCTTTTTTTGGAAGTGTTCTTGTTTGTTATTAGTGGCGTCCCTGTTTGGAATTTTGCAGAGTATCAAAGTCATATTGTGTAGCTTATACCCCAAAATGTTATGAGAGCTGTGGGGTCTCTCACACGTATACAGATATGTAGTGGCCTTTAAATTAGCCCAGATGTTTAAAAGACGAAGTTCAGAGAATTCTAAGCTAATCCTGCCCCATGGTGATCTGTTACTATTGCCACAGGAATAGCTAGTAAAGCTGCATAATGAGTGTGTTAAGATAGGGGACCTAACATAGGGCAGAAGGTCCACAAATGTAATTTGATACCACCCCAAGTAATAATAGATGTAGAATCAAGGTAGTACAGTCTTGTTGTGACCGGAGTATTGTTGAATGTGGTCAACTAGTGACAGAAGTGAATGACCCTGCCCTCAAAAGTTTCTTGGAAATGTGCTCTTAACTTCTATTTCAAGGAACAGGAATGATTTACTTGTATACAAATTTGTCTAATTTGGACTGGTCATTTAATATTGGTTGAAAAAAATTATTAGACCACATGCTCAGTATTCCTTCTATTTGCTTTTAATGTGTATGATACTTCTAAAGTACTCATTCTTACATTCTATTCAGTGTCTTACCTTACCTACTTGTACTAACCAGAAATGTCTGTTTAATTCTTTCACCCTTTTGAAAATGTCAAGATTTCATCTCTATGAACATGCTGTTTTTATAACAGCCATTCATACTAACTGCATGTACATGTCTACTTTTTCTAATACTCCCATAATTGGAATACATTCATAACTGGTAGACAGACATGAACATACCCTTCAATTAGATCCATTGAAATATCATACATATGTGTAGTGAAATATTAAATAGCTTTTAAAGTGTGGGTGCCATATTGTCCTTTTCTTAAGGCTGTATGGACTTTTCAGTCTTCACTTATACAAATAAAAACAGAATAACAATGACACATGTATCAGCAGTAAACCCCAACAACAAATAATTATTCCAAATGAATGTCCCTACAGTGTTGAATGACTTGATGCTGTTCACTCAGTGCCTGATGTTGTTGACTCTGTCCTTGATGTCTTTGTCAATTTGGTTTTCCAAATAAATGTAAATGCATTGAATTGTCCTGTTCATCTTTTTCAAAAGCTTGCACCCCTTACAGTCTTAAAAAGGGGTTCCTTTAAATTTTCCTTGCAATTCATGTTCTAGACAAAAAATGACTACATTATCAGTTCTTAGGAAATACCTCTTTCATTTTTATTAGCTTGCACTGGTCTGTATGGACAAGTTTATGCATACTCTGCTTTTCCCTAGTCTTTTGACCTGAAGCACAGTTCGACCAAACTTTTGCACAATGACATAGAGACCCTCCCAGTTAACCTGTCATGGACCTGTTTTCTTAAGATTTTTCACCGTGACCATCTCCCCATTTTGGAATGTAAGATTCCAAACTAGAATCTGCAGGAGCAGGTTTATTAATTTCTAATGCAGCAAAATTTAAGTACTTCTTACCCCTTGCCTGCACATGTTGAGGAAGTACATGATCAAAAGGAAAGCATAAAGGCACAAGGCAACCAGTCATTAGTTCAAAAGGAAAGATGCCAGTAGCAGAAGATGGCATAGCTTGTATTCCCACCAAGATATAAGGTAAATGTTTAGTCCAATCTTTTCACCTTTCTCAAATGAGCTTACAGATTTTTTTGATCGGGGTGCAATTCATTTGTTTCATAAAGCCTGCTAACTGGGTGATACAGCACATGGAGTCACTGCTGTGTCATCAACAGTCAGCACAGAACCTGGAAAACCTGTCCCACAAAATGAGGACCATTGTCTGACTCATTCAATGAAGGCCAGCCTCAGTGGGAAAAGAATGAACTCCACAGTACTTCTGCAGTAGCCTTAGCAGAACAATTCTTCAAAGGAATAACTTATGTCCACTTTGAAAGCATGTCAGCTGCAACTAATGGGTGGCTAAAATCCAACCACTTTGCTTTTAGTAATGGTACAATAAAGTCAATTTATATGGCTTGCCATGTACCATCTACAAATGGAACTCTCTGCAACAGTATGCATGAAGCTATGTGTTTTCTTTTTGAGAGGGTGAAATCCATATCCAAGAAAAGAAGGAACCCTGAACTAACTATTCTGGGTGAAAATGGAGGCTGGAGAGATAACAGAAGTAAAGGGTGATAATCATGGCACTTTCTACACAGGAATGTCACAACATAACTACTATAAGTTAGGGACAGAGATGCTCTGTAGTAGACTACAATCTTCTCCCAGTGAGAACATAATAATGCTATCCATTTATTAACCACATATGCCCACAGTCCCTTTGCACAGGTGACCCAGGAGCAATGTCAGGTTAAGGGACTTGCTCAAGGTCACACAACAGGCAACTGAAGGCTGAGGAAATCCAATCATGTACCACAGCTCATAGCCTTAGCTCTCTGCAGCAACTGCCATCACTGAATATTGAGTAAGGGTTACCACACATAGATCTGGTAAACACTGATGCCCCTCTAGTCCTGAGTTAGTGTTCATTACATGAGGGATCCCCTGCCATAAACAATCCTGATGTCTGGCCAGTATACAAATGCCTTTACCACTGCTAAGTACTTGGGATGTCGCACGTACGCCTAAGGCAGGCATTGGCCATAAAAGTGACATCCGCACACACTATATATATATATATATATATATATATATATATATATATATACTTATATATTTTTTTTTTTTGGTCTTGTGCATGAATTTTAAACTTTCCAATCTCCCACCAGTATTTCACTGAAATAAATATCCCCAGTGTTTTCCCAGATCCATGCATATTGAAATGTCAAGTTACATTATCTTATTCTGAAAGGGCACACTTTGAAACATGGTACTTGGTTGGACTCTATAGATTATATAGAGGTACTTAAACATTTCTTTTGGTTCTCTCTCTCCTCTGTAATCTGTTATCTTAACTCTGTATGTTTAGTTGTTTTGTTGTAGATTTATAAACATTTTCATGTGGCATGAGTATTGGTTTTGATGCCCTTCTCTGAATTGCCTATATGCTGCATGTGTTCTTGCAGTGATTTGTGTTTCCAGTATTATAACACATGACCCCATATGAAATGTTGCTGACTGTTTCCATAGAGGAATGATAGCTTCCTTTGTTGTACTGGTTATTATCCTTCTTTCTGTGGTTCCCAGTCCTCCTCCAGCCATCCTAGCAGCTATTTCAAACAACTTGTTTGTCTTTAAATCTAGTCTTTACCTAGACGTTATGAGTAATTCATTCAGTGCCAACAGTAAGGTATTATTGAGTGTCAATGATAAAGCTACCATTTGCCATTACATCCACTAATTCATACTAAGGTTTACACTTTTAAAATGTGTCTTTGTCATTTGATATAACTTCACATAGGTCTCTTACCTCATTTGTTGTTACCATGTTTTCTCCTTCACTTGTAACTCCTAGCCTGTTTTCTTTACTTCCTGTATTCATTATTTTATATTTTGTATTGAATTTAAGTTACAGTACTTTAAATATTTTTTTAATTCCTGTGAAGTGTCTTTTTATAACGTTTATAATTTTTTGAGATCCCTTATCTAATGTGTTAATGATTTTTTTTCCCTTTGCTTGTAATCCTTAGCTTATGTTTTTAATTTCTGCATATACTATTTCACATTTTTTTACTTCAGGTTACAATGCTTTAAAACTTTCCGTCAGTCCTTGGACATTAACTGTTGTACAAGTTTGTTTTTTCAGGTAAAGGTAATGCATTCCTTCCAGACTGCCTACACTATCAGTTGTTATACCTCTCAACCTCTTAGCCAAGAAATCTGGACAAAGCCTGATATAATGGGGGGGGGCAAAGACTCAAAAATAGGGGCAGATTTTAAATATTGCTCTTAGAAATGTAAAAAGTAGCTAGAATAACAGAGTTTGTTAAAATGCATTTTTAAAGGATATGAAGTCTGAAAATCAAATGTATGTCATTATTTACTGATTTAATTCCTCAAATCATCCCAGTGATTTGCCAGATAACCACACATTTTATGAGGAACAGACCAAAATTTGAAGCAAAAATATGGACATTCTGCAAAAATCTGGACAGTTGAGCGGTATGTCAGTTATAGAGAAATTTAAAAACCGAGCCCTTGTACTGACCCATGTGGTTTTCTGCTGGTCATCATCCTTTATTCTGAGTAGACTACATTAACTATAGCTTTCTGTATCCTGCTGCCTAGTTAGCAGTACTTTGTCTATAATGTAGTCCAAGACTTATTCCAAGTCTATAACATGGATAACATAAAAGTATGCAAATAATGTAATGATTAACATTTTAATTCCAGAGTTAAAAGAAATATGTAGTTATTAATTATTCAGTTGCTACCAAACAATTCAAAATACTTAATTCCTATTTAACTATAAATTAAACCTTTTACAATAACTGTAACAGTGTAGCCCAAGTTAGTCCAAAGAAGGGACTAAAATCAGCACAAAGTATTATATTTGTTTCTCTCCATAATAGAAGCAGTTTAGTGCAAAATGTATATTTAATAGATGTCTCTGGATTTCATTTTAACAACACTAAATTAATTTTCACAAACAATAGTGTTTATATTGAAGAACTTGGAAAAAGGAGGTATAACAGATTTTATCCAATTTTTAGTTACTGTTTTATGTGCCATTCCTAAAAGACACCAGGCAAGTGGCAAGTGATCTTTACTTATATGCAGTTACATGTTTGGTTAACTGAACTCAATGGCTACACCAGTGACAGTGCCACCACTAACTTGACTAACCAGGGAAGAGGACATAGCAGCACATCATGTCACCTTTGAGCAGTACTTCCACTGGGCCAGGAACCTCAGCCCAGCTGAATGGGCAACTACTGAAAGCCTTAGTGGACATAGAAGAGGCTGAATGTCAGGATCATACCTCTCAACTGTCCAGATCCTCACAGAATGTCCATATTTTGCCTCATATTTTTGCTCTGTTCCTCATATAATTTGTATTTTTCTGGCAAGTCATTGAGGACTGAAGTCACTAAATAACAACATACATTTGAGTTTCAGACTTCATATCCTTCAGAAAATGCATGCTAACCCAAATCCTGTTATTCTAAAAAAATTCTAAGTTTATAGGAGCAATATTTAACATTTGTTCCTGGTTTTGCCCCCCCCCCCCCCATTATTTTAGGCTTTGTCTAGATTTCTTGCATTTGAGAGGTACTATCAGGATTATAAAACTTTTGAAAAGGCATTACTTGCCAGAGCTGGTGTTACCTCAGAGACAGAAGCCCAGATGTTTCATAGATTAACTTTTACTCATAACAAAAATGATAAGACCATATGGAAGTGGCATAAACCATGTAATTAATTTATAGTTAGATCGTAGGGGTTTAGCCATGATTTTCAAAGTTGTGCTCATAACTTCCCTACTATTGCCCAACTAAGCCACACCTCCATCATCATGATGTTGCCATCCCACCATCTTAGAAACTATTGTCAAAGTCACACCACCATCACAATGCTGCTCTCCCCAGCCCACCATCAGCAAATGTATGCCAGGCAGCTAATCATTTACATGAAACATTAAAACAAAATTGGACATTTTAGTCTAAGCATTAATTTGACATAGATTGAAAAGCACATAAAGTACTTCCTCATTTACATTGTATGACAGACTACCCCAGCTGAGCTGTATCCAAATGGCTACTCATGATGAGTGGCTTTTAACAAAGTGTGCCACAGCCCCCCCTCCATATAAACTGTGAGGCAGTATCTGTATTTGTCAGAAACACCATCACCTAACATCAAGTTGTCCACAGTCCTAATATGGAGCACCTGTAGATCTAAAGCACCATTACAAAAATCCAGCTTTTACTCTGTTGCTCACCACATATCTCCACCATTGTCCTCCAGATATTAATGAAATTACTTTAACACCATTAAGGGGTTAAATATCAAATCAAATACATTCTTGCCACAATTATCCAAACACTTACACCTCTAAAAATGGATATGCTTATCATTTCCTAGACTTTTTAACAGTGATGCACTAGAATTCACCACAGAATGCCACTGAAGAGGTAACCACAAATGAACCACCAACTAGGGGAAACACGCAGATTTATTAAATATAAAAAAATGCAATACGAAATGAACGCTTAACTGCCTCACCACATTTTCATTCATACATAGAACTTCATCAGACATGCACCACCCCAATTAACACAACCATGCACCACCCCAGTTAACACAACCACGTAGTTATGATATACATAATTAAATCATTGTCCAATCGTAGTTGTCCACTCTAAATGAACTTCCTAACTAGCCAAAATAAGCTTAAAAAGCATTAATAAAATTCAATTATTAAAACATATTCACAATAAATACTCAAATAAGTATAAATATAACAAGTAAAACAATATAACATATAAAAAATGATGCACTAGATCAAATTGTGAAAACTACCCACAAAAGTATCTAATATCATTAACTTGTCCATTATCAAACTAGCTCTCACCTGCAGCTCACCTGCATCTCCTCATACCTAGTGAAGTCTGTCCATAACTCAGTCATCTTCTCTAACAGGTCTAGTGGTACCACCCCACAACCAAATTAAATTGCCTTTTGAGACTTCTCCATGGGATACCTACACCAGTTTGTATAAATTAACAACAGTTCCTCACAAATGGGCACAAGTGAGAGGCCTGCAGCATTCACCTCCAATTTTTAGTAATACTCCAACAGCTATGTAGAAAAGTCAGCAACCATCCACCCTAAATATAATGGCAAACTCAGAAAGAAACATCTTTGGTGGAACTCCCTCATTAAACTATACAAGTAAAGAAGGAACATAATGGCAAGGTGTAACAAAAAAAAAATCCTCATCCCTGAAGACCACGGTGAAACATGACTTATGAACTTAAGAGCACTACTAGAAAATTAAAGGCAGATTATGAGCTTAAGGTTGCACTAGATACCAAACGAAATTGAAAATCTTTCTTCAGTTATGTCAGGGAATTATGGAATAATGTCCAAAAATGTACTGAGCTCATATGTAATATTACACACTCTGACCCCAAGGATATAGCCAGCATATCAGAAGACAAATTTAGTACTAACTTTCCTCCAACATCCCTCATTACTACCCCATCTAACCCTGAAAAGTATTGTAACCACAACATAAATTTCTTGACATCTGAACACACACAAGGGTTTTGTTTATGCAAAATGTTTTGTTATTATATTAAAGTCCTGGCAGATACCCAAGTACACATATCCCATCATTCTAATTGTTTGGACAAATAGACAACATAGACAGACAAGAGAAATTCAAACATCAGAAAGCATAACACGTGCTTCCTATTTTACAGGTTAAATTATAACTTCTTCATTTACAGTACAGTTAACAATGAAATAATATTAATGTAAGGAGTCAGAAAATATGTTAAATGTTGTTAAATGTTGTTTAAGCTCATAAAACCACTACCAACAGTTGTCACTCAGAGATTATTTCCAAGCTAGTCCCTTGTAAATAGAGACTGGCAAACAGTAGTACAATGTTAATAAGCAGACTGGCCCTCCCACAGATTGCTCTCTACACTCCAGTGGTGTTGTCATTATTTCTTTAGCTTACCTTATGAAGCTAAAAGGTCTACACAGAAGATTAATGTAGCTTGTGTTGGACATGGGAACAATGTCATTATTTCTTGAACTTTCATTACAGAGATAAAAGGTGCGCATAAAAGCTTGTTATTACTTCTCAACTTGTCTAGATTCACTGTGCTGTTATGAACAACAGGTTGGAATACATATTAGACATGCATATCAGACATGCATACTTGTGGCTGTCTCTGGGGAGGGAATAAAAAGGCATGAAAGAGAGATTGCTGTCTTTTGGAGGTTGGAGTGAAGAAGCATGCTGCAGATATGTGTGACAGTAGCCACTTGAAATATATGACTGAGGCCATTTGTGCCTTCACTTTCATCCCATTCTAGAAAGATACACAGAAGGTGACTGTCTTTTCTGGGGGGTACGAAAGCAGGCAGTATTCCAAGATATGGGTTATATATCATTGCAAGCATTTGTCTTTTCCATTTATTTTGAACTATTATTTTGTTATCTTTGAACAGTGAGAATCGGACATTATTTTTTCATCCTTGTAAAAGAAATAAAAAATCAAAATAATTAATTTCTTTCCTTACTTTTGATTTTTTTTCTGGTCATCACTGGATAAAAAGGTTACAAAACAGCTTTTAAATGCACCTCAGATCAATACGGAAGGTTGTAGTTTGGCAACCTTTTATTTATTGTCTTCCAAAGATCCATAAATCAATATTAACCCTCCAGGTAGACCTGTTGTGTCAGCCAGTGACTATCTTCTATGTAATATTGGGATGTTTTTACACAATTTTTTATTGCCTTATGTGGAAAAGCTCCCTTCGTATATTAAAGACTCTTTTGATTTTTTGTTTAAGATTTCTAGAATCAAATGGAATTCTAATATGTATTTTATCTCTGTTGAGGTTTGAAGTCTTTATACCAATATTAGACATAGAGATGGCTTAGCAGCTTTACAGTATTTTTTGAAGGATAGCCCAGTGTCATGTTATATAACAGAATTACTGCAGTTTTGTCTGCTAAATAACTTTTTCAGCTTCAATAATGTTACTTACCATCAGTCACAGGGCACAGCCATAAGACCACTTTTGCCCCCATATATGCTAATATCTTCATGGCTAAATTTGAAATGGATTACATTTATAAGAACCAATTTTTATGAAAATGTGTTGTATTATTATAGATACATTGATGACTTGATCTTTATTTGTGAAAATGGCATGAATGGGGTTAAAGATTTTGTTAATGCTATTAATAATAGCATTAACAAAATCGTTAACCCCATTCATGCCATTTTCACAAATAACTTTCTTATACTATAGCAAAAAAATGGAACTTGCTTCCTCCCCTTCTAAGAATCACTACAAGCTATGAACAATTCAATCTCTTCTCAGTTCTCACCTCTCCCAAAACTGGAATTGTAATTGTATACTTCCTACCTAGATCCCATTACATCCCAGTTCCAATTTTCTCCCTCTTGTCCCTCTTCTTCCAACTCTCTCCTCACTCCCCACCCTCTACTTCTTTATCTCCTTTCTCTCCCCTGCTTAAACTCTATATATATTCCTTTTACATCCTCTCCTCCCCACTGCCTACATGCCTATTCTCACAAATGTATCTTTTACCTTTTTCATAAGATGTACTTTTCTACTCAAAAATAAAATGAATCTTAGTCTAACTGTTCTTCTTTATCTTCCTCCTGGCATCTCTTCTCCTTTAAATTCTTTGCACCTCCTTTTTCCTACACTTCTCCTCTGATTTATTTATTTTGCATTTCATATCTATGTATAATTTCTTTTTTTCTCTCTCTTCTATGCTAACAATACAATTGTATAAAAATGTTATTTTTTGTATGTAAATTGTTAAATGTGCTATGTTTTTGGAAATTGTTAAATGTGCTATGTTTTTAGAACACAGAGCCCTATGTGTGTAATGTATTTGTAATATGGAGCTTTTCTCCCCGGGCCTCCACTGAAAACGGGCTTTCGGGCCCAGTGGACTTCCCCGGTTATCAAACTGGAAATAAATAAATAAATAATAAAATAAATAAATAAATAATAAAGCATATAATTTGATGGTTTACAATATGGCAAGGAAGTTAGTTTTTTTTTTTTTTTTTTTTTGCATTTTCATTTGACTGGCCATAATGATGGTTTTGTTCAAGTTTCTATACATCGTAAGTTTATAGATGGCAGTCAATACCTATATGGCACCAGTTGTCATCCACCCCATACTATCAAGCCCCTTCCATATGGAGAATTAGTGAGAATGCTTAGAATTTGTAATAATGAGGTTGATTTATATAGAGAAGTTTGTCAAGCATTACTTATGTTTCTCCATAGGGGTTATGATAGAGATATTTTGATAGAAGCTGTGGATAAAATTGATGAAATTAATTCGGGAAAACAATATAAACACACATCAAAACATTTATATACTGAAGATGTACAGGTTAAAGAAAATGTAGATGATGTTTTTTTTGTTACTACATATAATATCTTCAGTCATAACATTTGGAAGTTGGTAAATTATTATTGGAATTGTTTGAAAAAGGATGTTATAGTGAAGAATATTATGGGAAATTGGCCATTTATTTCATACAGAAGGGGACAGAATTTAAGGAATAAACTGGTGAAAGCTTGTTTCATGTTACCTGATAAAAAAGTTATACCATCTCTTAACGTATTGGTACTATACCATGTAATAACTGCAGTGTGTGTAAACATATAGTGCCCTGTTTTAATATAATCGATGGTAAAAAGTTTGAAGCTAGGAATAGTTTTTCCTGCAATACTGAAGGTGTTATATATTGTTTGAGGTGCCCATGTAACATGTTTTATATTGTGCAAAGAAAAAGAAAGTTCAAGATCAAACTGCAGGAACATATTAAGAGATGTCAAAAAACAAAGAGTGGAAAGCGTGGTTGCTATGCATTTTCTAGATAAACATAATAGTGATTTTACTTTGCTACAAGCTGCTATTTTAGAGAAGGTTTTTATTAAAGTTGGTGGTGCTGTATTATTAAAAAATGTGCTGTTATATAAAGAAGCTGTCTTGATTTTAAAATACAATACTCTTTTATCTGGGGGATTAAACCATGAGCTATATTGGAAATATCTGCTTTAGTTAATTATTTAATAGTTAATTGTTTTATTGATTGATTGTTGAGTGTATATATATATATATATATATGGGGAAGTTTTATATAATTTATGTCACTCTTTGAAGGCTGTGTTGGGTCAAGGCGCTAAGTGCAATAAACTCGGATTTGGATCTGTATTTCGTTGCTTTTTTCTCTTTTCACCTCATCTTGGTGATTTTGCTGCATTTATAAGCTCATGTCTTCTTGGGGCTAAGTGCTGCCTAGATCCCCTGTTTAATTTGAATATTTCCTCCATGGTTATTATAGTGCACCCTTGGCCAGTTATAGTGTGCTGAAAGGATGCAGGTAAAACAAAGTTGAAGAGTAAGACTGGCTTTCTTTTCTTAATCATGATTTTTTCAGGCCAGTTATTAAATGTATCTCAGAGCATTTAGAAATCCATACCATCTGCTTGGCTTAGTTCAGGTATCGCAACCACAATTATTATTATGTAATATGACCGTCTAAGGTGTGTTTAAAGGATGCAGGAAGAAGATGAAAGGTAAGATAAACATGAGTAAAGAAATAAAAAAACTACCTGGGTATTGCAGGGAGGCCAGGGTGGGGGTAACAGAGGGATCCAAGGGTATTAATGTAGGGGGAGTAGTGGGCAGTGGGGAGGGTTCCATGCAGCCTTCACCTAGGACAATATTTCAACTAAGGTCAGCTCAGAAAATAGTGCACTGAATCCATGTACTGTTTTGTTTAGTATGTACATAACAATGAAATAGCAAAGTGAACTTACAACTCTGAATCCCATTAAATAGGACCAACCATCAGTTTATAGCCTGATACATGACACCCTCTATGTCCAGTGAAAATCATGTAAGGTTCCTGAATATATTTGATGAACTACCCATAAACAAGAACTTCATTGTTTCAGAAGATTTTAACTGCCCCTCAATAAACTAGAGTAGCTATATCTCAAATGTAGGATATGCCCATAAGTTTTTTGATTTAATAAATAAAAACTCTCTGGACCAAAGTGATAATGCACCCACTAAAGAATGTAATAGTTTTAATGTGGCCCTTAGAAATACAGCGTTGTCATGCACTATTCCACTGGTATCTATTTCCCTAGCTGTGTCAGATCATAAATTAGTGACTTTCACTTTCAAAATCTCTTTGGCCACTGAAACCAATACTTTGGAATTCAAGTATTTTAAACATATTAATTTCATCAAATTTTATGATGAAATTTGAAAAATTGAGTCATAGCAGCATCATCCCAGACATTGCTACATCGGGTAGCTTCACCAAAGGGATCTGTGCCCACTTATATAAATGTATAGAACTGGCAGTCCCAACCAGATCTAAATATAATGGAAAATTTCCCTGAGAGGTCTTCCAACATAAACAAATTCTACAGTAAAAGTTAAAACAAATGCATTAAAAGTGTAAAGCAGACTAAAAGACCCATATGTTAAAGGTAATATCAGGAGTTTGACTAAAACTGTGGAAAAATACTATTAGGTCTACTAAAGCAGCCCACTAACTTAGGTTAGCATCTGAAACTAAGAACGATTACAAATCTATCTTTACTTACATTAGGAAACTGAGAAGCCACTTAGGATTGCTGTAATGTTATTCATAATAGCACCACCTATTCTAATTCAGTAGGCATTGCCAATTTTCTAGCAAACAATTTCAATATGAATTTTACCCCAGATACATCTTGTCTAAAGATCCCTTATCCTTGAATCTCCAACCCCCTCATCATTACCATTAAGGAATATGTTCCAAGACCCAAAGTACTTCATCCATATCCATGCGACCAGATAATATACCTGGATGTTTAATGAATGCTACTTAACAAGCTCTGGTAGGGACACTCCTTTAACTATTTAATCTGAGTTTAGCCACATGTTGTGCCCCTGATGTTTGGCTTACATTGTTAGTGATGTCACACCTTAAGGTAGCCCAACCTCTGATCTCAGTAATTCTAAGCCTGTTAGCCTGAGGCTGTATATGACTGCATGCTGGTAGTTATTGTCAAGTCCCCTTGATACCCAGGCCCTTAACCAAGAACTGAACCAGGATCCTACAAGAGGGCTTGTCCCAAACAAACAAATAGCTGGTACCAAAACCAAGGACTAAAACGTAATGCCAAGAAATGTATAATCATATACTTTGGCAAGTGTGGCTCCCCTTTTGACTATCACATTGTAAATACTCCAGAAAATTGAGTCTATAAGTAAAGATCTGGGAACCTATATTGACAATGAACTTTTCTTTGATCACCACAGATCCACTAAGGATGTAATTTCACATTGTACAGATTATATCTAAAGATGTGGCATCCATATCCAAAGAAGTAATTGTTTCACTGTACTCAGTACTCATTACGCTAATCATTGCCTCTTTCAGTTTGTACCTGTCCAAACAGTTATCCCACCTGGAATGACTACATCGCTTTGTCACTAAAAAAATGTCAAGGACCCAAGTCATAAAAGGTATACAGACCATCTCAAAGGCTTATTTCTGTTCTTGGTATCATAGACGCTACTGAGAGGTGACATTTGCTTTGCAAATAGAGCCTCAACATACCCTGTTCTGTCAAAGGTATTACACATTTGCAAATCCAGTGGTGTCATAAATACCCACTCAAGGGACCTAAATTATTTTTATAAAGTTAATAGAACATGTTGGAAGCCTAGAAATATATGTAACAGATGATACCTTTTCTGTGGAACCATCTTCCCTTCTGCATAAATCAGAATACTCCCCTTACTCTGTTCATATGTAATTTGGATGACTGGATGGGTATTCACAAATTCACCCCTAGTTTAGCATCACTGGTCCTCATGGAGAGAGGAAACATAATTATCCCAGCATATATTTGTTGAACCCATCTTTGGATATTCTTATTGCAAAATATAAGGGCTAACATGTACAATGGGAATGCATGGCTAAGCTTCTTAAGATCCTCACAGATCAATAGCCAGGTAAGCACCTATGAGCCTATGAATTTGCTCTCATAAAGATCTGGTGTACTAAAAAAGGGTTCAAATTAAATGTGCAAAGGTGCAGTATTGTCACATTTAGCAGGCAACCCCTCTCCCCACCATATAACAGAGAATAACCACTCAAAATGTGAATGCTGGTAGGGACCTTGGAACTAAGGTAGATAATTACCTTCTCAATTGATCATTATGTAACAACGGTAGTCAAAAAGTCCTTCTGCTTAGTACAGCCAATTGCCTAAGGAATATCATCCAGATCTGAAGAGGTCATTGTTCACTTATATTCACCATTGATTTAGCCAGTTATTAAATACAATGCCCCCTTTTGTATGCACATCACTAAACATTTCAATCAGCTAGAAGGACCCCAGAGATTCCTAACTAAGAAGGTCATCAGCTTAAAAACACTAAACTGTCAGAAAAGGCTAGAAGCACTGTCCCTGTCATCAGTATGTTAAAGACTGCAGAGGTGAGATGTATGCCTTGCCTTCCAAGCAATCAGGGACCCAGTAGTCCCGGATTTCTTGCATCTAAGGTCGGGTGGCACTATGCCAGGGTAGTCCTTTGGCTAGGCTTGTAAAGGCCCCAGGGCCATTAGCCTAGTACACACCTATGAACCTATGAACCTATGAATCTGTACAAGTCAAATAGTCCAACAAACACCAGAACCAGAGATCTAAACCTTTGCCAGCAGGTAAATAAAACACAGTGGAGAGAGAAATTCATTACACAACACCTTTTTCACCTCTGGAATAAATTACCCACCTTTGGAATAAATTACCCATGCAAATTAAGCAGTGTGATACTCTCTGCTCTTTCAAAAGGGACTTGGATGGTTAGATGGGTATTCACAAATTACCCTGGGCTTGACTATCGTGACCCTCCATGAGAGAGGAGGCAAGGTGTAAGGGAGGACACTGGCAAAGCACAAACGGTTAACAAGACTTAGTCACATTGAATTCCTGTAGTCCTGTAATTCTTTGCATTTCTTTCTAAGACTAGTCATTTATAGCCATTCAGGTATTGATGGGCCCTCCACACTTCTACCGAGGTGTGTAACTGATAGATGTAATCTCACATGAATTGTAGAGACATGCAAACTAGTTCTCTTGTTCCCCACTGTCTGCAGTGAGAAGATGCGTTTGTATCCTGAAAGTCGTAGGAATGTGCTCAGAAATATTTTGCTTTAATATGTCCTGACATGTTATTTCTACCCTTACAAAGCAGCACAGTACTTTTTCAAAATGGGTATAACCTGTTCTTTTGTATTGTGTGAGATTTTTCTTTTTAATGATGGACAAATATCTTCCTGCAATAAAGTTTCCCATTTCTTTTGTTGTATCACTATTCCTATGCTCTGTTTTAGTATACGAACACATTATCAAAAGCATAATCCTTGAGCATGACAAATTATTCTGTATGCTGTGCATAAAACCAAAACACTGTAGTCTGTAAAGATAGTTTATATACAGAAAAGAATACCTCCAAACAAGTGGATCACTGTTCAAAAAGTGCTCAGCTGTGTGTACCAATACTGTTTCTCTCATACTGTGTCACAAAGGCAATGGAGAAAGTTCCATAACACTGTACACATGTTTATATAACAGCTGCTGACATCAGCAAGATTGAAGACTGCTTATGTAAGACTGTGAGCAGTACTTGCTAGGAAAAAAAACTACAGTTCCCTTATGTCTATCACAAGTAATGTAGGTGGAGACAAATTCGATATTTAAAGTATGCATGAGATTATGCTTAAAAATACAGATGCCGTTTCTCTTCCTTTGATGCCAAATGAAAATTAAAGTCTTATGAAGTGCAGCTTGACGTCTGGTAACTAAACTATACTATGACCACATTGTAGGGAGAAAAGAAACATTAGTGTTATAAACTTCAAGTGAGTGTGGACTTTTCCTTTAATTCAGTAGATGATTTAACTACTGAACTAGAGCAAATGGCGATTAGTGAATACAGCAGCATTATTGCTGGCATTCATGCACACTGGTGCACACGTCCCTGAAGTGTGAGCATAGAGCTGTCATACTGGAAGGTAGGAAATAAGGTCATAAGTGGTTCTGGATCTTTTCTAGCCATGGTTTCTTGCCGAGTCAGGACATGAATAAGAAATAGAAGTAATAAAAATCAGTTCTGACATAATGTTCGTAATTTCAGAGAAGGTTTGTTATTAATAGACATTTCATAAAAGCACATATGCAAAACATTTTCACAGAGTGGAACTGAAATTACTAATTTTACAAATGAAGTTTCTCACATAATGTGGATGTTGCTGTTAAATATTTAAACAAACAGATATTTCTTTTGTGACTTAATAATGAACATGATTTGTTCTAGTTCCAGGGCTGCCTGTTGATTCAAATCTGGC
Source organism: Protopterus annectens (assembly GCF_019279795.1). Taxonomy (NCBI): domain Eukaryota; kingdom Metazoa; phylum Chordata; order Ceratodontiformes; family Protopteridae; genus Protopterus; species Protopterus annectens. The sequence continues at coordinate 742,815,758 of NC_056744.1, forward strand.
CTTAGCTCCAGTGGCCACAGCTCCAGTAGGTATCATGCCTTTTCTTCCAAGTCACCTGCTCTTAGGACAGCCTTTGGCAACAGAGCACAATTCTGCATTAGAAAAACAATCAGTGACTACAGGACCACCTGCATCAGCCATATCAGTAATAAGGACACATTATCAGAGCTTTACGAATCCTGTTGTTGGAGCCATAGTGAATGGAGATCCGAAGCAACACAGCCAGCTAAAAAGCATAGAGACTGAACCTATTTCAGGGGTAAGAATGAAGGACAAGCTGTTGTTTAAGGTTGGATATTTTTGTGATATGGTTTACCTGTTGTACAAGAAAGAATGCTCAAACTACTCCCTTAATATGTATAAAATTGTCTTGTCTAAGATCCTTTGAGATTTCAAAGACATGCATCTGGAGCATTTCTCCCTGGGCCTCTGCTGAAAATTGGTTTTGTTCCAAGTTGGACTTTCCCGGTAAACAAATGTTAAAATAAATAAAAATAAAAATAAATTTCTTTCTGTTGCATTTTGGCAAACCGTTATGTAACCAAGCAATTTGCTTTGTTTATTTTATCTTGTTAGGTTTGGTGTATTAAATTATACATGAATGCCTAAAAATGTTTCACATTAGGCTTGTCAGTATGTAATATGTGGTAGTAGAGTATTGTGAAATGCAGCTGTACAGTGCAGTACAATAAAACACATCAACACTTGGAAATATTATGAGGCAGTGAACCATGTCTGATGTTCATAAGTGTATATATGTATATATATATATATATATATATATATATATATACATAGAGAGAGAGAGAGAGAGAGAAAGAATGTGTGCATATAGCCTTAATAAAATTTCAGTCAAACTGTAAATCAATGAAAAAATCTACTTTGGAAGAATTGACTGTAACAAGAAAAAAGAACAGGTTTTGAAAAAGTTTGAAAGAGAGTATGTCCTCTCCCCATCTCTGCTCTGCACCCCCATTCTCTTGTTTCTCTAAGTGTACTAATTTTAAAACTGCTAGTTTGCATGTCACTTCAAGTCATTTAAAATAGCATCTGTCCATTACATATCACACGAAGAGGATGTCTGTCAATACCTGAATGATTTTAAATGGACAATCTTGGAACAAAAACCTGCAACAGAACTTTAGGTTGTAATATAACTTTGCTCTCTTATAATCAACAGTCTTGCTGCACTGTGGCATTTTTATGGAACAAGAATTTTCTTTTCATCATGGCTTTGCTACAGCCACAAAATACTTCATGCCAGTGCTGCAGTGCAATGGCCCCCAACCATAATTTTCTTTTATCTGGCCTTCTTCTTCCACTGCCATACCTACTCTTAAGTCTTTTTGGCCTTTTCCACAGTTGCATCAGTTTTTGTAACATCCAGTTCAGCTTCAGCCATTACAGGTCTCAGTCCACCCACCTCAGGTCAAAAAAGCTTTTCCTATCCAGGCTAGAATGTTGCAGTCCCTGTTTCACAACAACCATGTCATCAGGAGCAGGTACTTCCTCCTTGTCTGATCGCAAAAATGATAACCAGGACTTCTGATTAATCAGATTTGCAGATGACTTGAAACTGGGTGAGGTTGTCAAAAACCCCTTCAGATATTATCTGAACCCTTCAGAAAGAGCTTACCTTACTTAATACCTGGTGATGGGGAAAATATGTGTAAAGTGAACACTAAAAAGTATTGTATGTGTTTTTTTTTTTTTTGGAAAGTTCAGAGACATGGGGACTTGGGTTGAGATTTCCCTCTGTTTTAATCAACATGTGGCAATTCTTAGGAAATCCTTCTACTTAGCACAGTTAGTAGCCAATGATATTTTGTCTAAATCCAAAGATGTAAATTATTCCCCTATATTCAGAATTGGTCAAAACCACCATTATGGAGTACAGTACTGCACTCAGTATGCATCTCACATATCAACAAACTCAAAATCTCCCAGAGTTCCCTAGCAAAACAGATCTCTGGTGTTAAGAACCTTAGTATCAGTAGATACTGAATGCCCTGTCTTGTACTCCTTCTCATACAGACTTCAGAGGGGTAAACCCTGGCTCACTTAGCACGCCATTATAGATCCTGTGGTCATTGACCTCCTATATCTCACGGAAATAAATGGCTTAGTTTACAACAGAACCAAAGACCTGAGTTTTTATCAGCAGAGAAACATAATGCACTGGAGCAATAGAGACATTACCCAGTGTCTCCTTTATTCTCTGAAATAAACTACCTCTGCAAGTCAAACAATGTGATTCTGTATTTGTCTTCATTATTAAACCTGTATGACTAGATGGTTGCTTTAAAATTTATTCCAGGACTAACTGACTTCTCTTTCCTTGAGAAAGAAGGTAAAGCCTGAGAGTTGGTAATGGCATGACATATGTGGTCATTAGACTTAAATAAACTTGATACTACTATGAATCATGTGAATATCCTTCCAGAAAAAAATGGCTTTTAATGATTGCTTCTTTATGTTACAAACCTCCACAAAAGTGTTTTCTTCCTTACTCTGTTTACTGCTTCTAACTTTTTCGTAAACCTTCTCCACAGCCCCTTTCTCTACCAGATTCACGTGTTTCATCAGTCCCATCCAGGAGCTCCTCACATGTAGAGTAAGGAAATTTCCCAGATGTCATGGATATCATGGAGAGAATTTCCCCAGTTTGTGTTTGTGCCACCTCGGGTCTCCCCTGAAAACGGGCCATAAGCCTAATATTGCCAACCCGGTCAACAAAAAGATGTGTGAAAAATTAAGATGCGTATTTATATTACCTTTTACAATCTAGTCATTTTCCTGACAGTATACTGTTAAAAACACATCTATTTGAAAAGATCTAATGGACAAATTGTTGAAACCAATATATTCAAGACCAAACAGTCAACAATTCAGTCTGTCAACAATAAACTCAAACTCAAACAACACCTCCACACAAGAGAAACAATGATTTTGAGGGCCCCTCTGCACCCCCCACTCCCCCTGCTACTTATATATACCAACTCCAAGATCATACTACAATGGCCAAAAGGGCAAATTTCCTGATCCCTACTGTACCGTGATCTCAGTCAGAACAGTTCAACTGACTGAATTGTCAACCATATGGTCTTGACCATATTGGTTCTGACAATTTCTCCATTTGATCTTTTCAGATAGTCCTGTTGAAAACTATATAGGTGGATTTACAGTTTTGTTTGCCATGGTTTCCATGAAATATATAAACCAAGATTAAAATCGGTTTATATACTTGGAGGTCTGTGGTAGGCAACATATGATTTGTAAGGTATCAGATAATTATGTAATTTGTGGTATGTTAGCTCTGTGGTGCCTGATAAAGTTTGTAGGTAACTCTGTGTATAAAATTAAGACTCTTATACTTGTATGTATTTATGTGGGAACTTGGTGAGTAAGCTGATCCAGTGTGTATCCTTTGCCACCGTAGCTTGGAATTAACAGAGAAAAAATTACTAAAGAAGCTGAAACATAAATGTATAATGTAAGTAAAACATCAAAAATAGGAATGGCCTCATTTCTCATTGTTTTGTATCATTTATTGCATACCAAGTAAATGGCAATGACAGTTAAGGTTGGAATAATCTTGGCAAGTCAGGTATCATCATTTTAAAATTTTTTGTCTAAAGATGTTTTATTACAAAAATTTGATGGCAACTATAGGAAGAAGGAAGGAAAAAAGCAGATAAGATAAGAAAATAATTCTGTAGTTGTTGTACCAATATCTGTAAGACATTTTCCTAAGTCTTGCCCACGGAGGAATGCTACTTTGAATTGTTATAAACCAGGATTTTCTACTGTGCTCCCATACTGTTCAGAAGAGTGACTTCTCAAAGTTGTAAAGGAAACAAAAGTATATTACTTTGATTCCATAAGGACAGGAGTATCTGATTATTCAACAAACATAGTAATATTCCTGTTATCCAAGTAGGCTATTTGGAATGAATAGCAGTAACGGTAGTTCAGATAGCAAAAAGTATTGTACCCGAAATTATTTTGTAAATAGTATAATGTGCAGTTCATCATAACTAAAATTTGAGGGTGTTTCTGGCAACAATGGAACCAGTTGCCTTTATGACTCATCTTTGCTAACATAGATATTAATTATTTTACACCAGTGGCAAATATTGGTTGAGTTAGGCATACCCAATGAAACATTTTGCTTTAAGTGGAAAAATGATCCTGGTGGATTTATGAAAGGGCCTACGCTGAGCCAAATTATCATCATTGGCCCCTTTTGCCCATTTTCTACATGGGGTCAGGGTATCGTGTTAACTGCCACCAACTCTCTCGATTCAAAGCCACACTCCTGCCTTCTTCAACACTCATGTCTGACTGTCGTAGATCTTCTTTCACACAATCCATCCAACTCTTTGCTGGACATCCTCATTTCCTCTTACCTTCTTCCTGTCTGTCCCAAATCGTCTTCACCAGATTGTCTTCTGGTTTTCCGCATGTGTCTGAACCACCGTAATGCGTTCATTTTAACCTTTTCTGCAGTTGGGGTTACTTTGGTTGCTGCTCTTATATCCTCATTTCTTTGTCTGTCCCACAGTGTACATGCTACTACTCTTCTCAGGCACTTTATTTCCATCACCTCTAGGTTCCTCATCCGCTCTGCCTTTACTACCCAGGTTTCTGTACCATACAGTAGTACTGGTTGCACCACTGTCTTGCACATCTTACTTTTCAGCTTCTTTAGAATTTTTCAGTTATAGACTACACCTGAGACTCTGTGCCAACTGACTGCATCCCTTCTGATTCTAACTTTGACCTCTTCATGCAGACTTCCCTTCTTCTCAACTACCCCTCACAGGTACTTGAAACTATTTACCTGTTCCACTATCTTCCCTTCTATCTCAATTTTCAGCTTCTTCTGATTGCCTCAGTTTGCTGCCATTACCACTTTTTTAATCTGTGCTTAGTTTCATCCCATGTGCCTTCAGTTTAGCATTCCATTCCTCTATCCTTTGCTGAAGTTCTTGCTCAGAGTCTGCCTGTAATGCCAAATAGTGTGTGCCAAAAAGGGTCTGCTCCCATGATGTACCAATATGAGATTTAGAGACATGTTAGCTGTGACAAGGTAAGACCTCCTTATCACCTAATTTGCATGCCTCTGAATTGTATTTACAATCACAATGTGCAGATAAACTGCCACACGACTAGGCAGTGGCATTCCTCCCATCACTCTCCTGCACACACACAAGTACACAAAACAGTAATACACACACACACACACACACACACACACACACACACACACTTCATTCTTCATACCTGCCCCTGACCTGACTGCCTTCCAGTGGTTTCCTTAACTTTCAATCCATGTCCTGAAGATGGAAACATTAAGGCAATAAAGCTTTACTGTTTTGTGTGTCTAGGCTTTTCACCTTCCCCCTGATTCTTATATTGCTGTTAGTGCCATTACGGCACTTGTAGTTATCTGTAATTCCTGGTGACTAGTGAATTCCTTCTCCCCGATCCCCATACAGCTATCGGAGCCATTACAACACTGGCAGATATGAATAATCTCTGGTGTCTAGTGGCTCTCCCCTCCCGCAGTCACAATAACACAATTTTGGCAGGTAGTTAGACACTACCGTTTGGTCATGTTCAGTACTACGATTTGGTAGGGACAGGCAGGCTGATCTACATGGCCGAGCAATTTCTTCTTAGGGGACAGAGTACATGGGTAATTAGCATATGCCTCTTGCCCAAGTTGCCTCATTAGCATTCAGCATGACCGCAGTGCCAGCCCTACATGGTGCTGCACATCGTCATGCCAGAGCACCATGCAGCACTATGTTAGGGTGGTTGCTGAACTGAGAAAAGTTACCAGGACATGTACCCAGGGGTTCCTTAATTATTCCCACTCTTTGAATTTTTTTTTTAATTTTTCACATATTTTGGTATGGATTTGTCTAACATTTTTATGGGTGCATTTCTTTTGATCATTTTCTGTTGTTATCTGATCCAGACCTATTTTCAAAATGTATAGCTCTATTAACCAACATATTGCTTAACGTTCAAGCAAATATCAATTTTATTATCTTTTAACAGCTTTTGAGTTTGGTATTAGATGTCAAACATCCCAGACAGGATTATCACATAAAACTAATGTATTAAGATTTTCTGATTTTGTGTTTCAAAAATTTCAAAGTTCAAGTTCTACCTACAATAAGAATGAGCAAACAAGTATTATTATTATTATTATTATTATTATTATTATTATTATTATTATTATTACTATTATTATTTTTATTATTATTATTACTGAGGCTCTCTTTGTATGGCTTCAAGAATCTTTCTAAACATTTCTGAAAAATTAACCCTTATTTCTATAATGTAAAACATTTGGAGAAGTTTTATCAATTAAAGAAAACAAAAATTGAAAATGATCATATGGCAGAAATGTAGCTGTTGCAATCAGCTCTGCTACAGAATGTATACTGGGCTGTATACTTCTGAATCCCATATTTTGTGCACACAGTAAGACTTTATCATGTGATACAAAGACAGCCACTTGTTTGCATAAAGTTAACCAGATGTTTCATGTGTTACATCATATAGGTTCAGTAAGAAGGAATAAATTAGGGACTCCTGGTTATGGCACAACATGTAGCAGCAGGGAGACCTTACTTTGCTGTACATTGAAAAATTGTGATCTTAACTGTTGCATTAAGCATTTTCAGGCTTCTTTGTTGTCTGAAATACATTGGGATGTCCTATGATTTGAGTGATGAGCTCTGAAAAGGAGAAACAGAGTGCAATCTCCTTAAAATGTGTGATATAGGCATACAAAATACTGTTGTTCCTGCAGTGTAAGAGTCACTTTGTGGGTCAGGGGATTTTGTAGCTGAGAGACAGTGGAGATAGTTGGGGTGGTACAGTGGTGCAACTGATAATGTTGTCACCTCACAGCAAGAGTTTTCTGGTTCGATTCTCAGCTGGGGTTCCTTCTGGGTGGAGCCTACATGTCCTCCCTGTGTTCCCATGGCTTTTCTCTGAGTGCTCTGGTTTCCCCCCACATTCCAAAGACATGCAGTAGATGGACTGAACACTCTAAATTATGACTGTGAGTGTGGTGTGGAAGAACTACCATGGTAGGGCTAGCCACCTGGTGGTGTAAACTTTGGCTGTAGATGATTGTCACTGTTGAAATGACACCAAGACCCCATGTGCAAAAATAGGAAAAAGTGGTGATGGATGGATGGATGGATGTATACAGCAGAGGTAGCTGACTAACAAACAACACAGACTTCTAACTTCACACAAGTGATCTAAATGACCACTAAATTAAAAGAGTTTATGTGGGTTGAGAGGGCTCATTATCTGCATTCCTAAAGTACTTCTACTTCCCTGAGAAACCTCCTGACCAATTATTTTGGAGTTTGCAACCCTTATTCAGAGAGAGGAGATGTGCGGCTTCATTGGCAATCAAACCAAACAAAGTTCTCCAATGTGACAGTTTCAGAGTATTTTGTGATCTGGATATATGCATTCCACCACCAGCTTTCCTTATGTACTTTATTTCCATACCTGGCTCAGCCACATATCTTTTCTGTAGTCCTAACACATGCTGTTTTAGGCACTGCCATTCTTCTTCAACTCCACCTATTTCCTCCTCTTCTTGGGGTGCTAGAGCCCTGAGTAATTCCTTGAACTGTTGTACTTTCTCTCCAGTCAACTTCCAGGTCTTCAGCCTGGTCTCTGTTGACCTTAGAGCCTTCTCTGACCACTGCTTGCAGCTGATTGTGGCAACTAGTGGTTTATGCTGTGGGCCGACTGTTTCACTGGGGATGACTTTTGCAGTCATGGATTCTGCCCCAGTGCCTTTTCCTTACTAGGAGGAAGTCTACCTGAGTTGCATGTTGACTACTCTTGTATGTGATCTTGTGACTGTCTCTTTCTGAACCATGTGTTGGCTACTCTCGAGCCATTTGCTAGAGAGAAGTCTAGAATGGCTTCTCCTTCTTTATTCCTGTTGCCCCGCCTATTTGGACCCAGGCAGTCCTCATATCCTGTTCTGTCTATCCCGATATGTGCATTCAAGTCACCCATTATCAACACCAATTCATGTTGTCCTGCTTTATCTAGTAGGTCCTGCAACTGCTGTCTGAATGCACTCTTTTCCTCAATGTCACAACCCTCCTGTGGGGCTTAGGCTGAGATTATGAATACTGTCCTATCATTACACTGGAGTCTGACTGCCATGAGTCTGTCATTAATTCTGATGATATCTGTTACTGCCTTCTGAAGCCTCTCTCTCACAACAATTCCTACACCCATTTCTAGCCTGCCCTCCACCTGAGTAGTTGAATCTGGATCCCAAGCCAAGTGGCTTTACTGCACTGCACTGCCCTTCCATCTCATCTCCTGTATACATAGGATGTCCAGCCACCTCCATATCATCATGTCATCCACTTCCAAGCTGCATCCTGTCAGTGAGCCTACAATAAGCGTAGCAATTTTCAGTTCATGTTTGGCAGGTTGGTTGGTTTTACATCCAGCTTTCACTGAACAGAGCTATCCCAGGTAACCCAGGCTGGGCAACTAGACACCAGGCATATATACCCCTCCCACCATTAGCACGGGTCCCAAGCATGCATCAGAGCAGGCCGGGTCCTCAACCCACTTATCATCGGTAATTACCCATGCCCATTTTTGGTGACATTAGTCAACATGACCGAATTACCTAGAGCCGTATTTTATACCATTGAGTGGCTAGCCCTGCCACGGCATGCAGTCTGTGATCCGTGTTCTCCTATCTTGAGGATAATGTGCACCACAGTAGATGCCCAAAGCAGTTGGTTTATACAACTCTTCCCCATGTAGAGTCTGTGCGGCTGCCCACAGCTCCATTCATTGGTGAGTTTGAGATGGAAACACTCAGCATGTTTTTCGGATATGGGAAAACCCCACGGAGACACAGGGTGAACATGCAAACTTCAAACAGGCATTGGTTGGAGGTCAGGATTGAACCTTGTACCTTGTGCATGGGAGATGAAGACCTTAAACACTAAGCCATCTGATAAACTGAGAACAGAAGGTAGTATGTAAACTCTGGTAAGTGTGCAGAAGTCCTTGCATGTACATGTTTTCCTAGAACCATGGCTAGGTCATTAGGCACACTGCATAGATCCCCAAACTGGCACTCCCTGATTAAAAAAGCCTTCTCCAAGCTGAAGCCCCAAAAATTCTTCTACTTTAAGTGCAGACCAAAAAAATATAACATTCCACTAAAACTGTAGCAGCCATGACTACAAATGCAAGATCTGAATTTATTTACAAAGCTAGTACTGCACTCCACCACCATCAGAAATTGTCAATCATCCCCCAACAGCTTGCTCCCTACCCTAGTTAAAACTTAGTCATTTGCATGTATGTGTAACTTCTATATATTTTCATGTGGTTCTGTAGTTCACTGGTATGTGTTGGTTTCCCTAATGTCATAAAATACTCCAGTGAAAAGCTCTGCATAACTGAGCTCAGCACAGCTGGGTAGGAGTTTAAAGCCAATTTGCCAGCAGTCTTATTCCACTGGTAACAATCGAAGTGCACTAATTTATTGCTTTATGGAAATGGAAGTGGATAGAAAAGGTGGAAAAGGAGGAGGGAAAGCAAACAGAGAGGAGAGGGTTTGGTGAAGACTAGAGTACATTTTCTCTCAAATGTATAAGAGAAGATGGGAAAGGATAATGGTTAATAAGGGAAAGAATGCTAGGTGAGGAAGAGGTAAGGATAGTAACAGTGACATAAATAGACATATAAGACAGATAGGGGTGGGTAATAGCACAATAGGTTGGATTAACAAATGGAAGAGAAGACAGAGAGAGAATTGGCAAATGGTGCTTGGGGAGTAATTGTGTAAATGCACAAGTGGTGGGTTTGACACAAAAGGATGGACACGGTGGTGATGGGGGTGCAAAGGACCAGCTCAGCCATTCTTGTGACTAGGAAACCCTCATTCAGAGTTCTACCTAGGGTTGCTTAGGTTGGCAGACCACAGTGTTGAGGGGATGGTGGCCTTGTGTGCCTTGATGGTTGCAGCCTGTCTGGACAATGAGTTTTACACACATTTCAGGAGACTTTTACAAGGGGCCCATCACCCCTCTTTAGCCCTCTTGACCACAGCCTCCACCACAGGCTGCAGCTGTGCCTGTTCCAGATATTGGCTGCACTGCCTCAGTCTGCCCACAGTAGAAGAGCCACCACTCCAAGCCTGAAAAGCAAGCCTGTGATGAGCTGTGGGTGTGGTCTCTCATTAGCTGAAGTGGATGACTGCAGCCAACATGCCCTAACTTCTTCTTCTTCTTCTGAACCTGTGGAGAGAGAGAGAGCAAGACAAAGGAGGGGAAAAGGGAAAAAAATAAGTGGCCAAATGCGATGGTTGTTGCATTATTTTATCATGCTAACAACTTACTTTTTGATAGAAGAAATATACACAGGGTTGGGGACCAGCCACAAATCCCTCCTATGATAAAGGCTGTGTTTGAGATTAATGTCGTCCTATGCTGTGAAATAAAAAGGAAAAAGAGGAAGGGTATTAGTGTGATATATTACAAACAGCAGCTTCTTAATAGGCAGTTTGCTATATTTGCTGTAACATCTGCAGTCTTTTCACTAAATGTAAAGAAAGTGTAAACTATCACAGAATGCCTGAGACCACTTGTAATTAAAAGTATGCTACTGAGTGCAGTGACGGATGCATAAATAGTCTGTTTGTTCCTACCAAGGTAATATTTTTCAATGAGTTTCATCAATGTATGCAGTATCTGGGTGAAATTATAGTGTAGGTGTTACGCAGGTAAAAGTCTACAGAACTGAAAATTTTCTGAAAATTGGTAATCTTTTAGAATGGAAAAAAATAAAGCAGAATAACATACACAGTACTTTTCTTTTTAAGAGTACTTAAGTAGAATTTACTGCATGCTGTTTGGTTCTGCTGTGCACAGAGTTTTAGCCACTAAACAGTGTGCCTAGCTGGCATTACTTCAGTAGTGATGTCCGATAACTATGGCATCCTTACAAAATTTTATTAATGTTGTTGTTGTCTTTCAGCTTTTCCCGGTTAGGGGTCGCCACAGTGGAACTCCGGTCCGCTAATGATTGGCAGTAGATTTTCCCGAATGCCGAGGTGCCAGCTCGACGTTCAACCTTCAGCGAAGGCATGCCCATTTATGCATGTCTTTCAAATGCCCACCCAACCATGGGGAGGACATGCAGACTCCACACAGAAGGCACTCCCCGCACTCCAGCCGAGAATCAAATGGGAAAACCTCTTGCTGTGAGGCAAGAATGCTACCGCTGCACCACCGCGGTAATACTTGCTGAATGACTCTTGTCATTGCTTCACCACTTCAGTCACCCAGTGGGCAAACAGGTTATGCTGCCTGTGCTGCACCATGGTACCACTGGTACATTGCTCACCAGTTTGTGGAATATCAGTCAGTTAACTCAACTCATCCACCAGATCAATGCAAACAACTATCTATCTAAAGGCCCTTCTGATGCAGCTTGCAGCCTGTCCCTTATACTGGCTGCAATACACTTCTTTGGGCACTAGTTTGTGGATTTGTCCTGAGCTTTCACAGAACGTATTATGCTGTGCCCAGCTGTGTAAAAGTGTGACTCGTTATAGCTACCACCCCTCTATAGCATGGAACAAATTCCCTCTCGAAATCAGAACTCTTACACATCCTAAACAATTTAAATCAGCTGCAAAAGAGTACTTTAAAAGGCAACAGACCTGTTACTGTTCTAACCCTCCCTGAATATATCCATCTAACTAATATGCCTTCTTTCTCCTCTCTCTCCACTGTTTCCTCTTATAACCAACCTCTATTACTTTTAACCTACTCCATCTCTTTTCTTCCTCTAGTCACCTCTACACTTTCATTTCCCTTACTTTCTCTGTAAACAACCTTTAAGACACTGGTACAGTTCATATTTTATATAACATTTGTAACATGGTACTGATGTTATTTCCTTTTGACTTTTAAGCACAATATATATATTGCATGTGTTCCTAAATTACCCTGGAACTGTTAAATTGTTTGCATTATCTGAACTTAAATTGTTTGTATTAACTGGAGCTTTTCTCCCCGGGCCTTCTCTGAAAAAGGGCTTCGGCCTAGTCAGAGATTCCCAGTCAACACATGTAAAATAAAATAAATAAATAATACAACCTAACTCCAAGCAGGTCTGGTAGAGAACAGGTTGCACAAATACACATGAAGAGCAGAAAAGCTCTTACACAATCTGGAGAGGTGTGTGCGCATACAGCTGCCATCTGTATTCAGGATCATGTGAACTTGCATACAGTGTTTCTACAGATGCATGCGTACAGTGATGTGATTCATAGAGCAATATACCTACAAGCCTCATTTACATAAGAACTTTGTAAATTGTATAAAATTTGTTAAAATGTCATGAGTGTTATCATTTTGCACATCACTGATTGCTACCTTTTTGTGAAGATAATTGGAAAGCCAAATTTAATGCAAATTGCTTTATGAAATGTGAAGTGAATGGCTTAAGGAGAATAAACTCAAATTATTGTAATATAGTAAGGAAAGTGCAGGAAGTGATTCTGAAGCACAGGTAAGAGAGTTTTATTACTGCAATTGCCAACCTATCATGTTCAAGCACCTTATGGGTACTTTTGTACTGTATGCTGCAATTAGCTCTTTTACATGTTTGAACAGTTAATTGCACCTGTCAATAACAATGCCCATGACCGTTTTCATAAGCTGTATGAGTAAAACATCAGTCATCCTGTAGGATACAGACCCTTCCTCTCTCACAAACAATACCCATCACTACATTATAGTCTGAAATCACTTGCAGTGTCTTATAAATGTTATCACACACACTAAGAAAAAATGCAAAAATCTACTGAAATGTTGCTGCTGTAGGTAAGCAATAATGCCCAAATTGGTGTGTGTTAATGTGTAATTAACACCCACCCAGGGGTGTTATAAGGCCTGATGCCACAGGTGGAGGGCCTCTACCCCCTTGGAAGGGCATTATTCTGCTTAGAAAATGGGCTGTCTGAAAAATTGTTGCATTTTACTTACTTATTTTTTTAAGTACTATATTATTTTTTACATATTTTTGATGTAAAATAGTTCCTTCTCCTAATGTTTCAAACTTTGCGTAGTATATGTTAATGGTGTTGGAGGAAGCATTTTACATCACAAATATATAAAAAATATATATAGTACGTATAAAGATAAATAAGTAAGGAAAACCCAACAATTTTACAGAGTCCATTCTCTCTCTCTCTCGCTCTGTCTCTCATACACAGTCTCTTCTGCTTTCACACACACTTGCATATACACACACAGTCTCCTCTGGTTTCATACTTGCATTCACTCACACAAGCATAAGTCTCAACCTCTTAGCACAAAAAAACTGGACAAAGCCAAAAATAATGGAGAGACAAAGCCCCAAATATAGGGATAAATTTTAAATATTGCTCTTAGAAAGTTGCTAGAATAAAAGGTATTGTATTACAATGCATTTTCTGAAAGATATAAAGCCTGAAACCCAAATGCCTGTCATTATTTAGTGAATTCACTCTTCACTGATTTGTCACAAAATGAGAAAATCACAAATTTTATGAGGAACAGGCAGAAAATATGAGGTAAAAATGTGGACATTCTGTGAAAATTTGGACAGTTGAGAGCTATGCACACAATACCACTCTCTCTCTCTCTGTTCTCTCTCACACACAGTCTCTTTCGCTTTCATACACACATTCACTCACACAAGATCGTTCTCACTCTCTCGATATTTCTCTCTCTCTCACACACACACACACACACACACACATACACACACACACACACACACACACACACACACACACACACACACACACACACACACACACACACACACACACACACTCTCTCTCTTCTGCTTTCATACATGCATTCACTCACACACACACACACACACACACACACAGAGAAACATAAACACACTCATACCTATACATAACACACACATACACTTTTTTTCTGTTTTTTTTTACACTCGCTAAACAGCAAAAGCGCTGCTTAACGAGTGTAAAGTAATGATGGCCATTAGTTTTTTTGCAGTCTGAGTCTGAGCTGCTCATTTTACAATGAGCATTACTTGTACATTAATACCCTGCTGGAGAGCATTCGTTCTTCAATCAGGGTGCAGATGTACTGTTTGCCCGTTCTCTAATATTGATTAAGGACCAGATTTAGATTGCAATGTTTGTCAAAATTCATGCAGAGAAGTGCACTGTTTATTTCATCTGACTCAGAGCAGGATTGTACTTAGTAATACGGACTTTATTACTTCAAGGGACAAGACACAGGAGAATTTGGCAGTTAGCATCGAGGACAAGAACTTCAATTTGTTAATGATGTGCTACTAGTTCCAAGGGTACAGGGTTTGAATCTTTCCACCTTCATTTGCCTATGATGTAACCTTGAACAAGTCACTTAACCAGCCACTGCTTTAGGGCAATTAGAAATTTGGGCTAGGCTCTATGAACTATGAACCTATGAGATAACTTTACCCCTGAGGAGAACCACATCCTGATGGATGTACTTGTATGGTAAATGTATATTTGGAATGGAGGACCTAAACGGGCAAAGCAAATTAAGCTGTAGAACCAAGTACTGGCAGATATAAATGCCACAGGAAAAGAAACTGTACCTTGGTACGGTGTAGGAAGACAGTTAATGATATGGTACCCTGTGCCAAGAGTAAAGCAAAGCAGAATGCAACTGTTTGTGATACCACAAACACTGGACCTTCCACTATCCAAAGTCTGACACCTGATGTATGGTATTTGCTATCACTGTGAAGGGATACTATTATGCACATGATGATGGAATTTGTGTTATTCATGGCATTGTGAATACTGGCATCTTGGTATGCCTTCATCGTGTACACACAGGTGTTATAGAAGGTCCAGGCTGACATGCAATATGAGTTAATATTGCATTTATTTATTTATTAACAGATTGTATGACTGTATATTAGATGTCCTTCAAGGATGCATCTGCAGTCATAACATATGGGGTTGTCCTGCCTCAGGCAGCTCTTCGGTCGGCCGGATTCCAAAGTCTGGGTCTGGCCTCGGCTGATGTCGCACCTTCCCTTGCCGGTGCCCGAAGCAGAAGCTGTTCGCAAGTGCCGGTCGGTCAGATCCAGTGATTTCAGCTACCGAAAACTTCGAAAAAGCTAAGTACCCTGTTGGGGACTCTTTCTTGCCTCAGCCGATGTCAGATAAAGTAAATAATTGTTTAACTTGTGGGAAACAAATACCTCATAAGGATTTCCATTCCTACTGCCTTCTTTGTTTAGGACAACAACCACTACACCAGGACAGACTCAATGACTTTACTCTGATTCCATCCACCAGGGTTCAACTGGAAGCACCCTTGGGAGGAAAGCTTGCTTTATTCTCGGAAAATTGGCATTATATTACAAGGGACACATGGACACTGCAAATTATAGACAAAGGATACAGGTTCCACTTCCACACTTTGCCAAAAAGAAACGGAATGCCAAACCTACCACCAAATCAGAGGGCAGAGGCTTTAAAGCAGATCAACAACTTGCTTCAAATGAAAGCTATAGAAAAGGTACCACTTTCAGAGCAAGGCCAAGGATTTTACTCCAGACTATTCCTTGTACCAAGAAAAGAAAATCAATGGAGGCCTATTCTCGACCTGTCCGCACTGAATACTTACCTTATTGTGCCAAAATTCAAGATGCTGACCCTACAGCAACTTCTTCCCATGTTGGGCAAGGAGTCTTGGCTGGTAACTCTAGATCTCAAGGAGGCATACCTGCACGTCCCTATTCGACCAAACTGCATAAGACACCTCAGATTTCTTGCAGGATCAGAGCATTATCAATTCTCAGCATTGCCCTTTGGCTTATCTACTGCACCCAGAGTATTCACGAAATGCCTGGCATCAGTAATTGCACACTGCAGACTTCAGGGGATTCAAATCTACCCTTATCTGGATGACTGCCTTATACAAGCGGACAACAAGGTAAATTTGATAAAAGACTTGGCCTATGCCATCCACCTACTACAGGCATTGGGATACACAGTCAACATCCAAAAATCAAGACTGGTTCCATCCCAAAGGATAACCTTTCTGGGTGCGGATCTAGACACAACCATCCAAATGGCCTTTCTCACAGAAGAAAAACAAAAACAACTTCCGGATTACTTCATGAATCTGACAAGACAAGCTCAGCTTACTTCAAGGAAAATCCTGCAGGCCCTGGGTTACATGGCATCCTGCATAATTCTGATACCACAGGCCAGGCTGCATATGAGAAAATTACAATGGTACCTAAGGAGTGTATGGTCTCAACACAGTCACAGTTTGGAAACTTTGATACCAATCATTCCTTGCCTTCAAAAGGAATTCCTGTGGTGGGCTCAGGCCTGCCAGTCCAACAGAGGGTTGCCTTTCAACAAACCAAAAACAAAACAAACCATCACCACGGATGCTTCAGACCGAGGATGGGGAGCACACATGGAGGGCAACTGTATCCAAGGCTTATGGTCTCAAGGACAGCTACACATGCACATAAATCAAAATGAAATGCTGGCAGTGATGCATGCAATCGAGGCTTTCAAATCCTTCCTCCATCAAGGCCACCTGTTAATAAGGACAGACAACACCACGGTCATGTGGTACATAAACAAGCAGGGAGGCACACACTCCTACCCTCTATGCCGGATGGCTATGAATCTATGGGAGCTATGCCTGAAACTCAATATCCAACTGCAGTCCCAGTTCGTGCCAGGAAAGGAAAATGCACTGGCAGACAGCTTAAGCAGAACTACCATGGATGCACACGAATGGATGCTGCACCCAGATATCTTCCAACTCATAACAAAGGCATGGGGAACGCCGGAGATAGATCTATTCGCCTCCCCCCTCAACCATCAACTGAGGACATTCTGCTCAAGGACATACCACCCACAAGCATGGAGGGTGGACTCTCTCTTTCAGCTGGAAAGCTCTAAAAGTATATGCCTTCCCACCTCTTCCTTTAATGTACAAGGTTCTACTGAAGATCAGGGAGGAACAGCCAAGAGTGATTCTGATAGCTCCAGACTGGCCAAGGCAACACTGGTATCCACTATTGAGGAGCATGTCACAGGCAAAACCATGGCATCTCCCCCTATGGCCTCTTCTTCTGACGCAGAACAATTTCAAGATCATGCATCCCAATTTGAAAACATTGCAGCTAACTGCCTGGAAAATCCCTTAAATCCAAAACAAAATGTTTTATCACAGAGAGTGAAGGACATTATCATGGAAGCTCGCCGGCCTTCCACAAGGAAGACATACTCAGCTAAATGGAAAAGATTTTTCATTTGGAGCACATCAAAAGGCTTAGATGTGACAGTGGCGAGCATGACACATATTCTGGAATACTTAGCAGAACTGTTCCACAATGGCCTTTCCTATTCTTCCATTAAGATTCATGCCTCAGCAATTTCAGCAGAATACAATGTGGATCCACCTATCTTCTCACACCCTCTCCTCAAGCAATTTCTGAGAGGGATCAAAAATATCAAACCTCCAAGAAAACCCCCTTTACCTGCTTGGGATCTCAACTTTGTCTTGGAGAAACTAACACTTCCTCCCTTTGAACCAGCAGCAACAGCGGATCTTCAGTTTCTGTCTTGGAAAACTGCATTTCTTCTGGCAGTAACTTCAGCAAGAAGAGTGTCTGAGTTACAAACATTAATGGCAGTACAGCCATTTCTTATCTTCCATCAGGACAGAGTTACACTAAGAACTAATCCTATTTTATGCCAAAGGTGGTGTCTAGGGTATCCTTGAACCAAGCTGTTCACTTGCCTACATTCTTCCCAAATCCACAGAATAGAGGGGAAAAACTTCTGCACACCCTGGATATACACAGACAACTATGCTACTACTTGGACAGAACTAAAAGTAGCAGAAAAACTGACCAACTATTTGTAGCACATGCTGCTGGGGTGCAAGGAAAAGCAATTTCCAAACAGACAATTTCAAAATGGATAGGAAATTGCATTCGATTTTGTTACTCCTTTCATGGAAAGTCAGTTCCTGCAAACATCAGGCCTCATTCCACAAGGGCCATGGCCACCACTACAGCCTTTCTACGAGGGGTGGCTACCAAGGACATTTTAGAAGCTGCTACTTGGAGCTCCGTGCATACATTTACCAAACATTACAATCTACCTTTATACTCCAGATCCAGAGCAGGCTTTGCTACTGCAGTCTTTTTCTTAGTACCTCCTCCCCCAGATTGGCTATGGTATTCTACCCATATGTTATGACTGCAGATGCATCCTTGAAGGACATAGTACAGTTTTGTACCTACCATAAATGTAGATGTCCAATAGGTATGCATCTGCAGTCAGGTTTACCCTCCCTCCTACCCCTCTGTGGTATTCCTAGGGCGTTTACCCCTCTTTTAGCTAGCTGGGGGAATCTATTATGGTGTATTTGTTTGTATATACATGTATATATATATATATATATATATATATATATATATATATATATATTTTATTTTATTTTTTTTGCAAATGTTTGGAATTCTATTGCATTTATCCAAATTTAGCCTTCCTAGAGGGCACCTGGCATCTGGGGCAAGAAAAACTGAGGAAAATGGCGTCGGCTGATGCTTTTATACCCCAGACGCTCGGACGTCAGGGAAGGTGCGACATCAGCCGAGGCCAGACCCAGACTTTGGAATCCGGCTGACCGAAGGGCTGCCTGAGGCAGGACAACCCCATATGTTATGACTGCAGATGCATACCTATCGGACATCTACATTTATGTTAGGTACAAAACTGTACTTTTTCAGACATTTCCACATCAGGTGCTTCATTATTGTCCACAGCAGCAATGTAACCAGATATGACAGATGGGATGCATGGATTTCCTTCATTTCCACCTGAACTAATACTTCTGGAGGAATTTATTGACAAGTGAGTAATGAGGTATACTGCATTGAAACACTTGTCATTTGAGGGCTGTAAATAATGATGCTGTTACTCTCATGACATAGACAGAGGACAGTGGCACCCAGTCATAGAGTGTAGTTGCAGGGCCTATCCCCCTGTACAGGCTGATAACTCTAGAATTAGATTAGAGAAGCAGGCTCACACATAGTGCACCATGGATAAATGCCAATACCGGAATGGGTAAATCCCCTAGTAGCTCAACACCTCTTTCTTATGGATGTGTTAAACCTCCAGAGGAAGCCATGGCAATTTCTGAGGTTCAGTCACCCACCATGCAGCCTGTCCACAAGGGGGTCAGGTTAAGGCAAAAATCTAATTTGGCTGCAAAGACACATAAGGCCTTGACTGCTCAGTAGGAAATATAATATGAAATTGTTCAAGCACAGGATGCTGACATTGAGGGGTTAGGTAAAGATGGTTAAAGTGCAGCAGTATATATGTAGGTAATTTCACCACTACATGGGAATGGTAGAGGCCAGGGAGAATGCATGATGATCCTCATGTGAGCATAGTTATTCAGAGTCTATATTACCAGAGCGAAACTCCTTTTGAGCGAATACAAAAACACTGACATGAATTGCGCGAACTGCAAGAATACCAAATACACCAAATCGCAAAATTTTAAATCTCTGTCATAGTCGGACAACCCCACCACCCGCTACATACTACCTACCCAAACAAAATAAATAAACCACATACATACACTAACCAAACCCTACTTCTAACCCTAAAGTAAAGCACAAACACCCTACTTCTAACCCTACACTAAACCCCACATACACAACTGTCTATGCACTATCGTTAACCCCTCCCTAGCCCTAAGGTCCGTAACTACTGCACACGTCCCCTATGAAAATATAAACAAACAAAATAAATAATCCACATACATATATTTGCCAAAACCTTACTCCTAACCCTACACTAAATCTTACATACATTAACTATCTATGCACTTACCTTAACCCGCAACCTAACCCTAAGGTCCATAACTATCGCACACTTACCTTATGGAGCTATACCACAAATGGGACAACCATGGTAATTCGACATTTCTAAATTTGTGGTTTTGGACGTTCGCTGTAATGCCAGTTCGCGCAATACGTGTCATTTACAGATTCGCTTAAACGGACTTTCGCTCTCGTAATAGGGAACCGTCATTCACACATCATCTATGTCGGATTATATCGGAATACTGTTGAGGACCTCCAGACACATAGTGGTGACAGTGGTTGACATGACCAAGGGAAGATGTACATGTATGGTACCAAGGAGGCCAGGTATCACAGGTGACCCAAGCAAGTGCAGCATCCATGGATGTAGATTCCTCCGTGACTCAGACAGTTAGGTGTTATTGGACTCCCACATCACCTGGCAGGACCTCACAGTCAATATCTATGTTTTACACTTCTGCCTGTTCACTTTTAAAGGCATCAACAGCATCTAGTAGGGCTCACAGTTGTAGCAACTCAGTATCAAGCTTATAGGGCAGAACTTATTCCCAGTTTCATGAACAATCCCCAACACTATCA
Source organism: Protopterus annectens (assembly GCF_019279795.1). Lineage (NCBI taxonomy): Eukaryota > Metazoa > Chordata > Ceratodontiformes > Protopteridae > Protopterus > Protopterus annectens. Next base: position 742,836,341 of record NC_056744.1, read on the forward strand.
TTAAGGAACATTCTGTATGACACAATGTAAGTGTGACAATCACTTACAATTTCACATTGTCTGATACATAACTCCCCAACACAAAGCCCCGTATACTGACAGGCTCCAACCAGCTATGCATTTGCCAATGCTTGACATCTGTGACAAAGAATAAAAATATTTGCACTAATCAGTAAGGCTTAAGAAATAATCTCATCAATTACCAGTTTTCAAAAACAATAACAGCATTAACGTCAGAATAGCAGTTCATGACAACTGCATTATGACATCATTACTTAAGTATGTAGCTACAGAAAAGACTACTGTGTTTTCATATGCTCTGTTTTACAACTTGGCCTTCTTCTTCAAAATCACTCCCCTGCTAATATGTCAAGCATTTGTGCCTTGACCACTGTTCAGATAATGAGGGCTGTGACTGTATTAACTGTACATTTTTGTATGGCATGTTTAAGTATGTCTGACACACAGTATGAGTCGACCATGTACTGCTCAGTATATTGCACAGGTAAAACTACATGCACTAAGTATTGTCTTTGTGACTTTACACTTTGGCATAGTCAATACCATGCCCCAAAGCTGTGGACTAAATGTTACCTTTTCAGTTGCCTTTTTGAGGAAAGTGCGGTGCTGCTTTGGATGGCTGATCACCGTCAATACTGTCACTAGTGCAACAAAGGATAGAGGAAGTTTCACTACTACTTTTGTTTCATTGTTTGAAGTTTGTGACAGCGACAAGCTAGGCCAATGTAAAATCATGTTATTCAGAATGCAGCAAGCCGTAAATGTTCTTCATGCATAAAGGACCCAAGTTAAATACCCACTCTGTGTTCATGACAGGATAGTGTTATAGCACAGTGCTGTGGCTTCCTGTGTGTTATAGACGTTAGCCAGTATTCATGTAGGTAGTCTGCATCACCTGAAAAACATAATGGGCAGGGGCCATATGAAATGAAGTGGCTAGTCACCAAACGCTAGTCATTACATATTAAAATAGCTATGGGGTACAAAGTGATTAAGGGGTTCACTTACTGACAAGATGTCCATTTCGTATCCTACAATGCAAGAAGTGGTGATAAAGTGAGGTTGTATGCCATATGTATGAATCATGGATACTGTCAGGATCGCTGGTGATACAGCGATACACAGTAAATGTCCTTCTATTCCTGTGTTGCAGTATTCTTAGTGTGGGATTCTCCACCTCAGGCGACCTGAACATCAGCTCCTATAAAAAAGCTTAAGCCTGGTTGCTGTAGGTGCATGGAACGTGACACGTACAGCCATAAACCAGGGACCTTAAATGTGATGTCTGCACTCACAGACCTCAGAACTCTTCAGCCACAGATGATATCACATTGACCACATCGCTGCTACACAGGAAGTGTTCTAAAAAGCTAAGTACCCCGTTGGGGAAATTTTCTGCTTTCTTTCAATTGATCTTCATGTGTATGCTTTTCCACCTCTGCCTCTCCTCCCAAAAGGGTACTCCTAAGGTCGAATTACAGGCCCTTATGGTTGAGCCTTTCTTAATTTTCCATAAGGATAGGTATCTTTTGCGTACTAACTTTTTAGGGTCTGGGGGCAAGAAAAGACTGAGGATATAGACGCCGTGGTACCCAAGATTTGTACTCCTGACGCCTGATGTGTCTTTTCGCTTCCGGGACCGATCAGCCTAATGCTTTGATATTCGGGCGACCAAGGACAGCGGACTACCCAAGTGTAAGGACTGTTTCATTTGCTTGATCTTGGTTAGCTGTAGTTATCGTTAGTCGATGTCAGCTAAGAAGGGCAAATGCCATTGCAGGTGGCAGATACCGCATAAAGATATGCACGACCATTGCGTCTTTTGTCTAGGGAAGGAACACGACCATACTGCTTGTTCCATTTGCCAATCTTTTCTTCTGAAGACCCTTCATAGCCATCTGGTTGCCCTTAACTTATATTTAGAGAACCAATGACTCAAAAAGCTTGCGCTCAGGATGGATCCCAAAACAGATGTTCTGACTGAACCACCATGGAAAAAAGGCCAAAGTTATAATTAGCGAGAGGGGCAGCCCTCCACAAAATCGAGTTCTATTACCGGCATTTTTGATTATAAAGCTGTTAGATTAACGGCTTTGTCGATGTTCTAATATAGACCAGCTTAGAATAACAATTAACATGTAATCGGGCTGTTAACAAGCAGTAGTAAATGCTGCAGATTAAATGCAACTGAACGCGTTTAAGAACATGCAGTAAAAAGCTAAATAAAGTAAAAAGAAGCACAAGTACAGTAAAAGCAGCTGAATAAAGTGCATTTTTAGTAAGTGCAAAGGTACGAAGCACAAGCTAATTCAAGTTTAAGAGACTAAGAGGGAGGGCCTTCCCAGTTGATCTGTCAGTGCTCAGTAGCATGAGCTGATGAGATGAGACTGGGAGGAATGTCCAAAATCAGATTTATAGTAAGGGCAGGCAACTCAAAAGCCACCAAGTTTAAAAGCACAACAGCAGCAGGGCGGGTGGGTGGTAAAAATCAAATTCAGATAATCAGGTAGGGAATAACAAGTCCAACAAGCACTATGGCTGAATAAAGATGACACTAAATAATAGTAGTTCTCAGCTCCTTGCACTAATTAGCTGCATGGTAGTCATACAAAATAATTATTTTCTAACTGACAATAGCCAAGACCTCTTAAAACTCCAAAAAAAGCAACAAAACTTAAAATAAAACAAAATGTAATTTAAGAAAAATATAAAAAATAGAAGTAACCAAACTTTAAATGAATAACTCCAATCCAAAATGAAATGCGGACAGAGATCAGCAATAGTC